>NW_015170310.1:177743-189708 GCF_001447785.1 Gekko japonicus | reverse complement strand
GGGGTGAGAGAGGATGGGGAGAAACAGGCTGTGCTTCAGGGAATGGGGAAAGAAAGCCGAACTGACGGGATCGATCCCAGAATGGTCGCACGTCCCGTTTCGGAATTGCTGTGGGTTGCAAATATAACCTGCAACAGAATTTCTCCTAGGAAGACGAAGAAGAGGAGGAGGAGGAGGAGGAGGAGGAGGAGACTGGATTTATACCCTGCCCTTCACTACCCAAAGGAGTCTCTGAGCGGCTTACAAACTCCTTTCCCTTCCCCTCCCCGCAACAGACAGCCTGTGAGGCAGGTGGGGCTGAGAGAGCTCTTGACAGAAACTGCTCTTTTCAAGAACAACTCTTGTCAGAACTATGGCTTGCCCAAGGTCATCCAGCAGCTGCAAGTGCAGGAGTGGGGAATCAAACCCGGCTCTCCCAGATTAGAGTCCGCGCACTTAACCACTACACCAAACTGACATATTCTGCAAGCAAAAAATGTGCAACGTAATCGTTATGGTATCATGCACAAATGGGTGTGATCGGTTTTTACCCCCCCTTCATTCCAGGGAATCCTGGGGGCTGTAGTTTTGTGGGGGGGGGCAGGAGCCACTAGGGATCCTTTGACATGCTTTTATTGGCATATGTATATGCATACAATAGGAGATCAGGTTAAATATAGATCGGAAAATACAAATCAATATAGGGTAAAATTGGAGCTACGGCGCAGGAAAACAGCATAAAACAGAAAAACCTAGTGGTTACTTATCAGAACGTACAGCCATAGCACTAAGAAGAAACCTTGCTACCAGTGTTCCCTCTAAGCTGAGTTAGTGTGAGCTAGCTCACAGTCCTTCAGCCTCCAGCTCACACGCTTTTGTCTCAGCTCAGGAAGGATGGCTCCAGAGCAAACTAATTTATGCAGTACCCCAATCGCTCGCTCACAACTTTTAATGCCAATAGCTCACAAAGGAGACTTTTTGCTCACAAAAACTCCACAGCTTAGAGGGAGCGTTGCTTGCTACTATTTCTGTTATTTCCGTAGCTGGATTATCAAGTAAAAACAGAACCTTAAAATCGTCAGGAATCTCTGGGAATTGAGCTAATATAGGATACAGAAGATCCTGGCAGGGCACCAAATAAAAGGGGCATTGAAGGAGAACACGGGGGACCGTTTCAACACAGTCCTTCCTACAAGGACATTCTCCCAGAATTACATCTGGTCTCCAGCTAATAGAGAGCAATTCCCCTGAAGAAAATGGCTGCTAGGGAGGGTGGACTCTATAGCATTATACCCTGCTGAAGTCCCTCCCTTCCCCCAAACCCCACCCTCTCCAGGCTCCACCCCCCTAAATCTCCAGGTATTCCCCAACCCAGAGCTGACAAGCCTAATCCGATTCAGTATGAAGTGGCTTTGTATATTCCAGAGCCGTTGCCGTCTAGTGTGATTGGCACCGGCTCACCAAGGCAGGCCCCAGACAGATGTCTTTCCTAGCCTTGCCTCCTGAGAGCCTTTCCTCTAACGCTGAGGGAAACCTGAGGCCTTCAGCTGCCAAAACATGTGCTTGACCACGGACCTGTGGCCCCTATCATAGGTTCCCTCATTAAATCGAACGCCGGCGCTGCAGTCCAAGCCGTACCTGCTCGCCGCCGACAGCAGAAACCTTAAAAGCAAAAACCCATAATCGCTCACCCGACCGGCGAACTAAGTGCCTCATGCTAATGAAAGTTAAACCTTCAAGGATTAGACGGGGAGCGAAGGTGAGCAATCATTATACCCATCCCATTAAAAAAATATTACCGCTGAAGAACCTGAAGTGCAGGAAAAGTCCCTCTTGGTGGTGTGCAGCGCGGTCTAATTTTAGACAATTCCCTGGTCACCAGAGAGTTCGCCTCACATATGGCCAAGCCCCGGCTCCATCAACTGATTTTTTTTTCAAATCTCTGTAGCTGCAGGTTACATTATCTCATGAATGAACTGTTATGTAGGTCAGTGAAGAGCTGTCTCCTAATTGAATGCACATCCCAGCATTGACATTCATGCCCTAGATATCAACGTTCTTGATGGGGGGGGGGGAGGCAGAAGCCGCAGACCTGAAGGAAGAGGGGGTAGGAGAGGATGGGGAGAAACAGGCTGTGCTTCAGGGAATGGGGAAAGAAAGCCGAACTGACGGGATCGATCCCAGAATGGTCGCACGTCCCGTTTCGGAACTGCTGTGGGTGGCAAATATAACCTGCAACAGAATTTCTCCTAGGAAGAAGAAGAGGAGGAGGAAGAGGAGCAAGAAAGCTTCAAAGGGCACTCAAGAGTGCCAACTTCGATACACCTCCAACAAATCCCCCTTTCTGCTAGCCTAGTCCGGCTGTATGCCACCTAGATCATGGTGGTGAGTCTTTCGAAAGCATTCCCATGAGCCTTTGGGAAACAGGGACGCTTGAGAGCAAGCCGTGGTGCCAGGGCTCTTTCTGTAGCATAACAGGCCACACCCAAAAGCAGAAATTCATTAGCATATTAGGTCACACCCTGACAGCATGGCTACTTAGCATATTAGGTCACACCCCATGCCTTCCCTCGGTTTGCTATTGCCTGCCGCTCCGTAGCAACCCTGGACTTCCTTGGCGGTCTCCCATCCCAGGACTCACCAGGGCCGACCCTGCTTAGCTTCCGAGATGTGGCAAGACTGGGCTAGCCTGGGGTTCCCAGGTCTAGCGGAAGGATATCTTGCACCGGAGCTCATGGGAGGAAGAGTGGGAGGGGCACGCTGCACAGCCAACCATGCGACAGAGCCTCCAAGTGCTCATCGGTTAAGCCCGTGCTTGCATTTCAATATCAAGAAGCCCTGAAGACCTGATGCATGCCACGCCGGCAGTGAGGAACCACAGATAATAAGGAGTCTGCAACTTGGAGGCATTTGGAAAAGGACAAGGAGGGGGGGGTTTGCCTCCGGAGATCACTTAGCAAGCACGGATAAGCGAAAGCCCGTGCGCACGACTGCTCTGATCGCTGCTACCTTCCCCACACCCCCCTACCTTCAGGACTGTGATTGGCAACTATCCTTCCCCTCGCCACCACTGGGAACGTGCTTTGAGCTGAGCAATAACTGACACGCGGTAACGCAAGCTTTGCTCACTGACTCTCTCCTGCACAAATGCAGGCAAGGCAGACTTCGGTCTGCTCCTCCCCGCAGAAGGGTTGGTTTTATAAGAAGACGAGTTGGTTTTATAACTCACCCTTCGCTCCCGGAAAAAGTCCCAGAGGGGCTTACAATCACCTTCCCTTCCTCTCCCCACAACCGACACCCCGTGAGGTAGGTGGGGCTGAGAGAGCTCTGAGAGAACTGCTCTTGAAAGAACAGCTCCAAGAGAACTGTGACTGGCTCAAGGTGTCCCAGCTGGCTTTAGGGTTGCCAAGTCCCCCCAGGGGGCGGGAAAATCCCCGCCCCGGAGGCCCGTTCCCCACTGCCGGTGGATCGGGCCCCGGGGGGAACCCCACCCCCAAAGCACGCGACGTGCACGTCACCCGGCAGTGACGCGACCACACTGGGCACGCTGGGGGTGGGGCCACGGTCATCCGTGTTTTTCAGTCCATTGAAACTGGAATTTGTGAAGTCTTTCTTTTGGGAGTGTTAAATAGTGAATGTTAACATATTGCCTTAAACCCCCAGCCTATCTATTGTATTTTTTTTTGTATTTCTTGTATTTCATGTACTGAATACTATTGTATATTTGAGAAATATCTGGAGCCTTATTTGATGTTAAGTCATACAAGATCTATATTTATTAACCACCTAGAACTTGGCAACCCTGTACCTGGAGGCTGGAAACTCTACCTAGATCATTTCACTCCCTCCCCCTTCTGCACCTTTTCACGCTCTACAACAGGGATGTCGAACTCATTTGTTATGAGGGTCGGATCTGACATAAATGAGACCTTGTTGGGCCGGGCCATGTGCGTCATAAAATGTAATGCCAGGTAGCGGAGATATAAACTTTATAAAGGACACAAACACAAAGATTGTTTTTTAACAAAATAAAAAAATGCTTAAAACATTAGCTTTGTAAGCTGCAAACCTACTTTTGATTTATTGACATTCACCGCAGAAATCTCGTGCTCAGAGTTCTGAGTCTAGGACCCAGGTTAAAACACAAAATGGCTGAGCGATTAAGAGAGTCTGGTGAAGCAAGCTATGATGCAGCAGCAGCAGAACTGGAAGCAGGAGTCGGCGAGTTCCACTGCGGGCCTGATGGAAGCCCTCCGGGGGTGGGGGGGGGCCCTGATCTGGCCCTCAGGCCACATGTTTGACACCCCTGCTCTACAATATCTGTTTGGAGATGCAAGAACCCCAGCTGACGACAGCATTCCATAGGTGGTGGCGCCACAGGTTTATAAGAAGGCTTTACGATGCTTTCGGCTTTATTCCCATTTTTTCTAATAACCCCGCATATGGACTCCTCCTTTTAGCACTGCTGCCATAAAAGCTCCCAGTTGGGAAACTATCAAGTGGGAAGGACTCCTGAGAGCACTCCTCCCCAAGCATTTCCCCCTCAGGCCCGCAGCTACAGTGGGGCATCTTGGGGCCTGGCCCCCTGAGTTATTGCCAAGGCCCCCCAACTCCCAAATTTTCATTTTATTTGTGGCACTCCCTTAGGGGTGTGTGCGGGGTGCCCCCTGACTTATTTAAAGGCCCCCTGAATTTAAAAATCCTGGCTATGGGCCTGCTTCCCCCACAATTTGGAAAGCAACCCCGTGGGGTCCCGGTAATGGCTCAAGGCGCTCTCATTGAGTTGTTTACACGGCTAAGGCCTAACCGTTATCCAGCTGCAGTTCGGAAGATCTTGGAATTGGTCGACCGTCTCCCCGTGGGGGTAGGGGGGATCCTCACAAATGTAAAACTGAACTACAGTGGAAGGAGAAGCTCAAAGTCTCCTGTGTGATATTACTCGTTTCTATATACAGAAGCATTTCCAGAAAAGAGGCATCCGGATCATGTGATCTTGCAGCTGCAGCTTGAAGACTTCGGCGTGGCGCAATTCTACTTCCTCCCCGGCTGCTGGCGAAAAGAGGGGTTTTGATGCAAAACAGAAACCCAAATGAGAGGAAGGGGGGTTGGGGGGCGGGAGCTAGGGGACACCACACCCGCAGAGGCTTTTCACCACTTCTCAGTGGAAAGCGAAGCAAAAAATGTATTTGCAGTCAATATACAAACCGAAGGCAGGGATTTGTCACCCTTACCTTTGGAGTCCACCAGAGCTGCGTTCCACTCTCTCTGTCTAGTCTCACACCCGGATCGGGGGACACTGAGAGATGTGACAGGAATGTGGTCGCCAGGCAGACTTACTTGATCAGACTGCTTACTTGATCAGACTGCTTTGACTCAATCGCCAGTTGAGTCCCTGATCAGATCGTCTCATGAACGTATGAAGCTGCCTTCTACTGAATTACAGTAGCCCCTGTAAGAAGAGCTCTGTAAGTTCTTGGAGGATTGGCTACATTAGGGGTGTGTGGCCTAATATGCAAAGGAGTTCCTGCTACAAAAAGAGCCCTGCCTGAAAGTCAGTCTTGTCCAGTCAGGCTGGCAGCCGCTCTCCAGGGTCTCAGGCAGAGGTCTTTCACATCAGCTCCTGCCTGGACCTTTTAACTGGAGATGTCGGGGACCGGAACTGGGACCTTCTGCATGCCGAGCAGATGCTCTGTCACAGAACCACAGCCCCTTTAATGTTTGATGTCTGGTTTCAACCCCATGTCGAGCAACTTTGCAGTAGCTGCTAGAAATGCATAGCTCAGTTGTGCCTTTCCTTTCGGTTCTCAGTGACGGCAGGGTATGCCAGGGACACTTCACTGCAGCATGGTCTGAGAGCCATCCCTTTAGGTAGTTTTAAATTAAAAATACTGTAAAAACAAACAAAAAGGGTGGGGGAATCTAGGGGGACAGAAACAAACTACAACTCCCATGAGGCCAAATATGCAAAACTGATCTGGATCCAGACATTAACAGACAGTGAGCGATCCTGACATACTATGACCCAGAGACACTAAAGTAGTAAGTCTCAACACAAAATGCAAAACTTACCCCCCCTTTAACAGTGTACCTTTTAAGTTGGATGCAACATAAATAAATAAATAAATAAAACATCAAAGAATGGTGACTAGATAAGGCAGCAGCTGTGAGAAATCAAACACACTCTAGTTTGGATGCAGCCCACTGAACTAAATTCCGAAGACATTTGCAGGTGAGGAGGATATAAACCAAAACCACCACAGTAATCGAGAACCCTGGATCCCAGCTCCACCACTTTCTGCCACTCAAAGCAGGTCTCCTGATCCCTTGTGACTTCACCATTTCTCCCTTCTTGCCTATAATGCTGGTTCCCGGTTCCCAGAACCAGGGGTCATTTCCTGCAGAAGCGCACAGGAGCGGAGCTCCGGCAGTAAAGAACCCAGGGGGCGGGCACATGCAACAAGCCCCACCCCATGCTCCCAGCAGCCTTCAGTCAGAGCAAGAAGCAGCCAGATAAGTTGAAGAGCCCCCCACCCCACCCCAAAACAGTCCAGTGGCACCTTTAAGACCAAGTTTTATTCAGGGACAAGCTCTCCCTCCTCTGCGAGGACAGATCTGCACGTTAGATCTTCCACACTAACGGTGCTCTAGAAAATAAATAATTTTGAAGGGGCAGTGCAGGAGGAAACGCTTAATGTTAGCAGACACTGAAACAGGGCAGAAATTTAGCTACCCTTTGTTATGACTATGCGAACGGCCTCCTTACGCACGAATGATCTCTGCAGTCGCTACTTTGGTGCATGTGTGCCATTATGCCAGAGCTCTCTGTGCTGAAAACGAAGCAGCCGCATCGACTCCAGTCAAGAAAATTACTCTGGATCTACATGATAGGTAGACATCTAGGATTAAATTGGAGCCATTTGGCTTGATCCCCCCCCCCGTGTGTGCGCTCACGCTGTTGTTACAGAGGTACTCCCCTGTGGAAAGCAAACACATTGTGAATTAAATTAGCTGCAATCCACAAGGAGAAAAGCCCCTGCCACGACCACTTGGTTTACTTTAAAAGCGAAGATTTCCAATTCTCTGAGGCAATCAAATCCCACTAGCTCAGGGACTTTCATCAGTATATATACTTTCCCCTTCCCTTAGTACGCTTCTACCAATTGGGAGACAGCATAGTACATTGGCCTTCAATTAGCTAGGACAACAGACACTGGAAAAAAGGAAATTGCCACAACCAGGGGTCATTTCATAGAAAAAGAGGTGCAGGAGCTCATTAGCATAACTCATTGGGATAACTTATTTGCATATGCCACACCCCCTGACATCACCGGAAGTGTGTCAGAAGGCAACACCCACTGCAACATACCTGGCCGCTTCTTGCTCCTCATGGTCTGGGGCTGCTGGGAGCAGGGGGCGGGGCTTGTTGCATGTGCCCGCCCCCTGGGCTCTTTACTGCCGGAGCTCTGCTCCTGTGCGCTCCTGCAGGAAATGACCCCTGGCCACAACAGACTAAAAGGTCTGTGGCCACAAGTCAGCAGGCAAACCTAGAGCTGCCGACTCTGGGTTGGGAAATTTATGGAGATTTTGGGAGGCGGAGTCTTGGTGGGCGGGGTTTGGAGAAGGGCTTCAGCAGGGTATAATGCCATAGACAGTAAGACACAGGGAGGGGAAAGCAAAACTGACCCAAAAACTGGAATCAAGAACCAAAAGGGTGAGAGGAAAGTCTAATGAAGGGCCAATATTAAAAATCTAGTTAAAACTTATTATATACAAAAATGCATGTATTTATTATAAAGACAGTTAAAAACATACACAAGATCCCAATGAATGCCTCGTAAAAAAAGTATAGCCTAAACACAAGGGCCGGGCCAATACACATGACCTGACCAATGTTCCCTTTAAGCTGTGGAGCCTTATGAGCAAAAATTCTACTTTGTGAGTTACTGGCATTAAAGTTGTGGGCTAGCAATTAGGGTACTACATAAATTAGTTTGCCCTGGAGGTATCCTTCCTGAGCGAAGAAAAAATGTGTGAGCCGGAGGCTAAAGAACTGTGAGCTAGCTCACACTAACTCAGTTTAGAGGGAACACTGGACCTGACACGTTTCTGCCCTATTGGGGCCTTCTTCAGAGATCAAACAATACTGCGGTACACGTAACAATAATACATATTACAATAAGATAACCAATAAATGAATATTGGACCAGGAAGAGGAAGGTTAAGCAGCAAGATCTAAAGACACATGACAAAGATGTTTGTGAGGCCTCAAAAGGTGAAAGTCATGTGTCTGGTGCCAAATGTCAAAAACAATAGGGCAGAAATGCATCAGGTCATGTGTATTGGCCCTTGTGTTTAGCCTATACTTTTTTACGAGGCTTTCATTGGGCGCTTATGTATGTTTTTAACTGTCCTTCTAATAAACGCATGTATTTTTGTATATTATAACTAGGTTAATATTGACTATAATGCCATAGACTCCTCCCTCCAAAGCAGACATTTTCTCCAGGGGAACTGATCTCCGCCGTCTGGAGATCAGTTGTAATTCCAGAGGGCTCCAGGACCCACCTGGCAGTTGGCAACCCAAAGCAAGCCCTACGCTACATACATCAGGTAAGAATGGAAGAGCATAATTGTCACGAGACCAGTCACTCTCTCTCAGGAAGCCCCACTCTGTGGGCCAGTCTCTCTCTGTCTCAGCTTCGCCTACCTGAAATGCCCCACTGTGGCTATGGGCCCGCACTGGACTTCTCTCTCTCTCGACAGCCTTGCTAAGTGGGTGTACAATTAGAAACTTTGTAGGGGTAGAAGCTATGGAGGTGACAGTCTACTGGGGGATCACCTTAAATCGATGTGAAACAGCAACAATGCCACATGACTCAACACGAAGGAATGCAGCTCCAAGCTACAAGAAAAAAGGAAATCTCCCATATCTGCCAGCCAACAGGTAAATAATCATTTACCCTTAAAGAACCGCTGTTCTTAGGGTCAGAGCATTGGACTGGGATCTGGGAGTCCCAGGTTCGAATCCCCACACTGTCATGAGACCAGTCACTCTCTCTCAGGAAGCCCCACTCTGTGGGCCAGTCTCTCTCTGTCTCAGCTTCGCCTACCTCACAGAAGTGAGGGTAAGACAGAGGAGGGGAAAACGACACGCATCTCCCTGAGCTCCTTAGAGGAAAGGCTGTGGATCAGTGGTAGAGACTCTGCTTGGCATGCAGAAGGTCCCAAGTTCAATCCCCGGCACCTCCAGTTAAAAGAACCCAGGGCAAGGTGATGGGGAAGATCTTCCCCAAGGAGAAGAAGAGGAGGAGGAGGAGACTGGATTTATACCCTGCCCTTCACTACCCGAAGGAGTCTCACAGTGGCTTACTATCTCCTTTCCCTTCCCCTCCTCATAGCAGACACCCTGTGAGGCAGGTGGGGCTGAGAGAACTGCCCTTGAGAGAACAGCTCTTGAAGAACTTGTAACTGACCCAAGGGCACACCAGCGGCTGTATGTGGAGGAGTGGGGGAATCAAACCTGGTTCTCCCAGATTAGAGTCTGTGCTCCTAACCGCTACACCAAACTGGCTCTCCTGCTGCCAGTCTGAGCGGACAGTACTGACCTTGATAGACTAATGATCTGAATCAGTATGCCTCGTGACACCTGACGATTGGGACAAAAGTGAAGGCCATGTGAAGAGTGTGGCAAAATTGTACTAAATAGATTGCATCTGTTGCCTTCTCAGGTGGAACACACAAGACCATACACGGGACGGAGAGATCCGGATCCCCCATAAGCCTCAAGCGAATGGGGTTTTCTGGAAATCAGCATGTTTTACCGAGTTGGAAGAAACGCAAACACAATCGTTCCCACCAACGCGTGGAGGAATTCCACGGCACTCCTTTCCCCAGCGCCCCATTCCATCCCACCCACCTCAAAGTATCTGGCCGGACTGAAGCAATTACAGTCACCAAAGAGAAAGCAGATTGCCAAACGGCAAGTTTGACTATGGCCCGAATCCATCTCTGCATTTCCCTCCTTGGTGTCCCAACCAGCTGTTATCTTGAAGCACGCAGCTACATGTTTGAGGTCTGCAGCAGATGCCTCCCTCCCTCCCTCCCTCTCTCTCTCTCTCTCTCTCTCTTTACTTTGGAGTGTCTTTTCCAAGGCTTTGAAAAATCCACACCACACAGGAAAGGGGTGGGGTGGGGGGAGAAGTAGCCATTGCCTGACAATTTTTTGGGGGGGAAACGCCCCCTCCTACTTTGAAACCAGAGACTCTGTTCTACTGAAGGATTCGAGACTTCTCTGAGGAAGAGGCCGATTTGTGTTCCCAGGGTTGCCAACTCTGGCCTGGGAAACCTCTGGAGGTTTCGGGGCAGTGTAGTATGAATGGGAATATAAAGATTTTCATATATAGGTTTTTCCCTCTTGATTGTTCATATTCATATTTCTCTGGAAGAAGAAGATGAAGAAGAAAAAGAAGAAAGTTGTCAATTTTTGGTTAACTATTTGGTCTAATTGTTTTCCTATTAATTGAGGCATTTTTCCTAATTATGCTGAGAAGAAAGCAGTCAGTTTTGATGGGTCCTTTGGCCCAACTGTTTTCCGTATTTCATTACAATAAAATACAAGAACTTCCTCCTCGTTTGACTTCATTTTTGACATGGAATCTAATATGTACAACAGCAGTGCCTGTAGAGTGGGGAGTCTGGGGAAAAATCTCACCTAGCATCTATGGTCTATCATAGAGTCTGCCCATCGAAGTTGCAGTTTTCTCCAAGGGGAACAGACCTCTGTGGTCTAGAGATGAGTTATAATTCCAGGAGATAGGGTTGCCAGGTCTGGGTTGGAAAATACCTGAAGACTTTGGGGGTGGATTCGGAGAAGGTGGGGTTTGGGGCGGGGAGGGGCCTCAGCGTGGTACAAGGCCATAGAGTCCACCCCTCAAAGCAGCCGTTTTCTCCAGGGGAGCTGGTCTCTGTCAGCTGGAGATCAGTTGTAAAAACGGGAGATCCCCAGCCCCAACCTGGAGGCTGGCAACCCTACCGGGAGAACTATAGGCCCCATCTGGAGCCTATTTTCCAGTGCACATTTGTGACTCTTGTCTTATTCATATATATAAAAAAGAGAATATTGTACAGCATTATTCTAGTTCCTAGGAGGTCTAGGCACCCACCCTAACTGCTGAATCTGTGCCTATGTAAGACAGGTAGAGAGGCTTGCCTCCTTATGCTAACAATGGTTAAATAACTTGGTCAACTAGGGTTACCAAGTACCTAGAGATGTAAAATTTCTGGGAATTTTGAAGCTCACAAAGGAAATGTGCAGGGTGAACTTGGTCTGGACTAGAGATGTAAAATTTCCAGAAATTTTGAAGCCCGGAAAAAACAGAAATTTTTGGAAAAATTGAAAAAAATGCTACATTAGCACTTCTTTTGTCTTTTCTAGATTGATCTAGATTCTGTTACTTTAGGAACATAAAATATGACTATGGACATTTGTACTTGGCATGAAATTATCACAACTAGCATATTAAAAATATAGTGTATCCAAACAGTTATTACAAACAGAATACCCGCCCACATGCAAAAACAAAACTGAAACCTTTTTCTTTTCTCGTGACAATAGCACCTCCTAAAGGAAGAAATGCATCTTGTTCTTGCATTGGAGAGTTCAGTTTGTAACCTAGGACTTGCTTGTCCTCAGTGCATAGAAATTAGATCAATCTGATACCATACATATTTTTTAGAAATGATTTGGGAAAATATTTGAACACCTTGTCTTAAAATATTTTATTCATCATGTAAAAATAAAACGTTCCATAATCAATTTTTTTCTTTTCTTTTTTTCAATGTTTCCAATTTTTTGGAAAAAAAAACAAAAAAGGCTTCAGGAAAAAAAACAGGAAAAAACTGGTTTCCCCCCCCGAATTTTTCCGGGTTTTTTCCGGGCCTTCACATCTCTACAAGTACCTACCTACGAATCAGCGGGGGACACATG
>NW_015170310.1:177398-177635 GCF_001447785.1 Gekko japonicus | reverse complement strand
TGTCATGTCTGGGCGACAGGATAGTGCAGCGCCTGTGTTTTCCCTGTGGGAATGTTCCCGCCAAGAACTATACATTCTCCACCGATTCATGGTAAGTACTTGGTAGCCCTATGGTCAACAGAGGGAGGCAGAACTAGGGATGCCAGCCTCCAGAATTACAGCTCCTCTCCAGACTACAAAGATAATTTCTCCTGGAGAAAAAGGGATGCTTTGGAGGGTGAACTCTATGGCATTGTA
>NW_015170310.1:137983-176494 GCF_001447785.1 Gekko japonicus | reverse complement strand
TAGGGTGTAATGTCATGAAGTTAGGGTTGCCAAGTCCATCTTCCACCCCCGGGGGGCTGGACTTTGGGGCGTTCCTGGAAGGGGTGGGGCATCCCCAACGTGATGACGTCACGTTGGGGACGTCTGCCACCCCCCCCACCTGGCCGTGCGCCGGATCTCCAGAAACAGCAGTTCCCTGCACTTAAAGTAGCTGGCAGCTGGCGTTTCCCCTTTAAGAGAAGCTGCGTTTCCCTTTTAAGAACGAAGCTGGCTTTTCCCTGCAAGCTTGCGGAGTTCGCGCTTGGGATGAAACACGGGTTGCACACCCTTAAAGGGAGAGAGATGGGTGGCTGTGGGTGTTGGGGGTGGGGCTTCCCCAGCCGGCCATCTGGCTGGCGGCGGGTAGAACCCCCCCAAAAAACGGGGGACCACTGGCAAACCGGGGGGGTTGGCAACCCTACATGAAGTCCACCTTCCAAAGCAGCTGTCTTCTCCAAGAGAAGTGGAATAAATGTTTGGAATAAATATATAATACACAAGCAAACCATTCCTGTAGTCCAGAGAGACGTTGTGATTCCAGTAGACCTCCAGCTCCCACCTGGAGGCTGAAACAACCCGAGCTGGCTGTCCCCCTTTTTGGAAGACTTCATGCAAGGAGAAGCAGGTTTATAACTCTAGAAACTCCCGTTGGGGCTTGACTTTGAAAATTGTCTGGTAGTTAGAAATCTGGATGTACTGAATGTTATTGCTTATTGAATGTAATGACTATTTATACCTGACTAGGATGAAATAATGATAAACTATGCACTTTACTAAATGATGACCATGAATAGAACACATTAGTTTGTTAAAAGGTTTTTGCAGTGTATATTTATTTGTTACTAGACGCACCTGGAAGCTGGCAACCCTACCCCGACACTTAATTGCAAGAGAGAGAAGAAAAGAGAAGAGACTGGATTTATACCCTGCCCTTCACTACCCAAAGGAATCTCAGAGCTGCTTCCAATCTCCTTTCCCTTCCCCTCCCCACAACAGACACCCTGTGAGGTAGGTGGGGCTCTTTCGAGGACTGCTCCTGAGAGAACAGCTCTGAGAGAACTTGCGACTGACCCAAGGTCACACCAGCAGCTTCATGTGGAGGAGTGGGGAATCGAACCCGGTTCTCCCAGATTAGAGTCCGCGGTCCTAACCACGACACCAGACTGGCTCTCCATAATAAAGAAAGAGAGACCCAATCCAGTGCTTAAAAATAAAGTATGGGCCAACATTGCCATGCTTGGTTTATGGGGGTTTTGTTTGCAAACTCAAAATGCTTTCAGAGGAGGGAGGCCTATTAACTTTCCAGGGAAATATATGTATAAAAATAGCCGTTATTGCTGAATAAATTAAGGAGAAAGGGGGGCAATTTGCAGGAAACGGAACATTAATGTATTTTTAATGGCTGAGCTAAGGGTATGATGGCGTTCAGTGTTTTAATTCTAGTACATTAGCATCGCTTGTATACATTAGGTACTAATGTCAAACTCTCTGGTGGTTGTAGGACTGAAATAAAGGGGTGCGTTTACATAAGTGTTTTTGATTTTTTTTTTAAAGGGGAGATGCAAGAAAGCCCTTCTGGGGGGATTTCAAAACTGTTCTGTTTGTCTGCCAGATGTGAAGAAAAAAGTCTCCAAAAGAACCTATGCGGTGATTATCTTTAATTCTGGATTTTACCTTCTAAAAAGCAGTTCTTTTATATATAAAAATTATTTGGTGGTTGTTCCATCCACCCTGTAAATATGAGTCCGCTTCATCGAGACTGATTCCAAATACATTTTATAGTCTGCTTTGATTTTTTTTAAAAAAATTCTTAGGTCAGCCAACTGATCGACACATTTCTAGGAGATCAATAATTTCCCTTTTCAACCCATTTTGTTATTACATTTAAATACAGTTATGTCTTTTAAAGCCTGAATATGTGTCTTTTGGCAATGCTATCTGTTAACCTGTGAGTTATTCCCAGCCCTGTATTCTCCAGGAGATCTGAAACCGGAATATGTTCTCATTCGTCGAAAACAAAAGGCAATTTTTAATATTTTTATTTGTTTGTTTTCCGTTATAGCAGGAACTCATTAGCATAATAGGCCCAGCAGGAACTCATTAGCATAATAGGCCACACCCAACAGCAGGAACTCATTAGCATATTAGGCCACACCCTGAGATAGCAGCTTATTAGCATATTAGGCCACACCCCCACGTTACCAGAAGTGTGGTCATCCAGCCACACCCACCTCTTGCTTCTTATTCTATTTACTTTGTTTGTTGTCCAGGGCTTTTTTTGTAGGAGGAACCCTTTGCATGTTAGGCCACACACCCCTAATGTAGCCAATCCTAATGAGTTTCTGCTGTTGGGTGTGGCCTATTATGCTAATGAGCTCCTGCTGGGCGTGGCCAACTCGGGAGCCAGCTGGAACTCTGTTCCTGTGCGTTCCTGCCCAAAAATAGCCCTGAGATAGTAACACATCAAGGCAGCTTCAGAAATAAACATTTGCGGTCTTCATTCTCAGCTCCGCAAACTAAACTCTGCTCTCACTGTCTAATCTCCCCAAGTGCTAGTTCGTTTACCCGCCAACTGATTTTTAAATTTTACTTTATTTACTTCATCTATATCCTGTGTTGCTCCCCAGTGGGGCCACAGAGTGGCTCACATTGTTCTCTTCTCCTCGGTTTTATCCCCCACAACAACCCCGTGAGGTAGGCTGGCCTGAGGGTGTGTGCCTGGCCCCAGGACACCCTGCTGGCTTCCATGGCAGAGCAAGGATTCGAACCCAGGTCTCCCAGTTCAACCACCAGAATGTGCCACACTGGCTCTCAAATGCGTCCCTGCTTGTTGCATTGCGATGCCGAGCAAAGGGAACAGGACATTTTTCTCTCTGTTTGTTTCCATTGTAAATGTCTCCGTTTGCTTCGTTTCTCACTGGTTGGAATTATATTTGTTTCATTTTTAATTAATCCATCCATCCGTTCAAGTCTTTGCTGTTCGTTTTAGTCAACACGGGGATTTCAGACTTTTCTTGCCTCTGAACATGAATTTTTCAGGTACTCCCCGGTTGCCCGTTTTAGAGGCAGTTTAAAAAGTTCTCCACCTAATAGGCTCCCCGTTGCTCAGATGTTCTTCGCAGCAGAAGAACCGGAACTCCAGACAAAAAACGTCATGCAAAAGGAATGCAACGGAGAACATTCACTCACCCCCAGGGCTTTATTTGTAGAAAAAGCCCAGCAGGAACCCATTAGCATAATAGGCCACACCCAACATAAGGAACTCATTAGCATATTAGGCCACACCCCTGACTGCACCACTCATTAGCACATTAGGCCACACCCACATGTTACCAGAAGTGTGGTCATCCAGCCACACCCACCTTTTGCTTCTTATTCTGTTTACCTTGTTTGTGGTCAAAACCCAGGGCTTTTTTTGTAGCAAGAACTCCTTTGCATGTTAGGCCACACACCCCTAACGTAGCCAATCCTAATGAGTTTCTGCTGTTGGGTGTGGCCTATTGTGCTAATGAGTCCCTGCTAGGTGTGGCCAACTCGGGAGCCAGCCGGATCTCCGTTCCTGTGCGTTCCTGTCCAAAAATAGCCCTGCTCACCCCCAACAACACAGCATCAACTTCTGACACTGCCCTAGCCATATGTTCTTATCCCACACCACCAATGGTCACTTGAAGACATGAAGCTGTCTTATACTGAATGAGACTGTTGTTCTGTCAAAGGCAGTATTGTCTGCTCCAACTGGCAGCTGCTCTCTAGGATCTCAGGCAGAGGTCTTTCACATCACCTACTGCCAGATCCTCCAACTAGAGAGCTGGGGATTGAACCAGGGACCTTCTGCATGCCAAGCAGATGCTCTGCCACTGAGCTACACAGCCCCTCCCGAGATTGGTCTGCAATAGACCACAAGTGTACAAACATTCTATAATGTAGAGATTTACTTCCAAGGAACCACTGCTGAAAACAAATGATCAAACAAGTTACTTATCTAGCTCAATATTGGCACGGTTTCTAAGTCCTTTGGTTCCCATGGGTTGATGATTCTTGGTTACATTTTCCTTCACTGGTCCTTAACCTCAGTTGCTTACAATGTGACTTCATCAGATTGGCTGTGGTGAGCCACATGATTTAACATGAAAAACCTTGAGGCAGCAGCTGGGACATTATCAAGAAAGTCACATGGAACATCACAGCTGACCAACAGAACTGAAGAACAGTGAGGGCAAACGAGGGTAAGCATAGTGATGGCAAACCAGAAGAAGAAGAAGAAATTGGATTAATACCCCACCCTTCACTACCTGAAGGGAGTCTCAGAGCAGCTTACAATCTCCTTTCCCTTCCCCTCCCCTATGAGGTGGGTGAGGCTGAGAGAGCTCTTCCAAGAACTGCCCTTGAGAGAACAGCTCTGAGAGAACTTGTGAGTGACCCAAGGTCACACCAGTAGCTGCATGAGGAGGAGTGGGGAATCAAACCCGGTTCTCCCAGATTAGAGTTAACCACTACACCAAACTGGTTCTCCAAAGAAGAAGAAAAGAATACGGCCCTGAGAACAAAAGTGCTGAAATAATGCAGTTGAGTTTTCAGCCAACGCTCCAATTGCAAAAAATGTGAGGTGCTTTTCAGCCCTTGAAAAGAACCCAAACTAGTATGTGGTTTGGATACTCAGTGTGTGTGTGTGTATTAACTTGCACTGAGCCCGTCTGTGGGGAGGGTGGGATAAAAATTGAAATAGAAGAAGAAGAAGAGGAGATTGGATTTATACCCCACCCTTCACTACCCAAAGGAGTCTCAGTGCGGCTCACAACAGACACGCTGTGAGGTAGGTGGGGCTAAGAGAGCTCTGACAGAAACTGCTCTTTTTCAAGAACAGCTCTGACAGAACTATGGCTTGCCCAAGGTCATCCAGCAGGGGCAAGTGGAGGAGTGGGGAATCAAACCTGGTTCTCCCAGATTAGAGTCCGCACACTTAACCACTACACCAACACATAAATAAATATTATGTGCCGCCAGGTAGCTTCTGAATCATGGTGACCCCATGAGTAAGATCTTGGAAGCTAAGCAGGGTGGGCCATGGAAAGTATTTGGGTGGGAGACCACCAAAGAATACTTGGGTTGTGACATAGAGGCAGGCAATGGCAAACCACCTATGACCGTCTTTTGCCTCGAAAACCCTACAGGGTCGCTATAATTCGGCTGTGACCCGATGGCCCTTTCTACCACCACCAAAACTGTGATGTATTCAATAGCTGCCAATGGAATACATAACTGTATGTGAACCACCTCACTGAAGTGCTATCTTAAGCTTCTTCCTGGGCTAGGATCCTAATCCCTCCAGTCCTATTGGTAGCCCAGGAAGAACCAACCAATCACGTGCCATCAAGCTCCCTGAGCCGGAACGTCTGTGATTGGACCTTATGTATACAATCTTATTGGTTGGCATTGTATAGTAGACGTGGCTACATGAGCCGGGAGAGTTTAAAAGTGGAACAGCTTCGATGCAAAAGCTGTTCTGGCTATCCGAGTTGATCTGTGTTGGAGTTTGAGTTGCGAGTCGCTGAATAAAGCTGATCTTTGCTGAATCACTCTCTGACTCGTTTGTTAAGTGGCCGACTTAACAAAAACAGCCTGTTGTTAACAGCCACACTGAGGTTTTACGACCGAGTATCGGAGACATAGTTAGAGCGACTACTTAGAAAATAAATACATTTGTTGATCGATATAAACATCACGGCCTAAGAAGAGGTTACTGGGTCCGGAATAAAGGCAAAAGACAGCCCTGTTCCGAGAATGACACATTTCCTCAGTGGGAACGCAGGATTCATACCAATCCAAACGGCCTGATCGCCCCTGTGCAACAAGGGACTATTCCTGGCCTGTGGGTGAGTCAGCTCTCTTTGTGATCCTGCGAGATTGGTTTTCCCTCCTCATCCACCCTCTCTCCACTATAATGCTTACTGAAATAAACATTTCCTGCAGATAATAGCCTGCCTGCACTTCAAGGTACTTGTGAAGTTACAGTTTCCTTCCTTTGGCAAGCGATCACGCCGGGAGTTAGCACAATAAGGTGGCAGAGCCTTTCGCAGGGCTGTCTAGATCACAACTGACAGTGCCCCTTCCTCCTCCTCCTCCTCTCCGGCACCACTAGCTCTCCCAGCGCCTTTATTTTTAGCACATCTCTACTTGACCCACATAATTTGCACTCTTCATGTCCTATACGGTTTGGCAACCCCACACAGCCTTGTCCGGTTGCGGGGTTTGGGAGCGGCGAGGTGTAATTTTTCTCTCTCCGAAGCTTTGGAGAGCAAAACGGGAAAAAAAACCAAAGTCTGATGCTTATTAATGATGAAACCTCTCGGACAGCTCTTCAGGCATCCTGGCCTAGCTTAGCCTGGCTCGAGGACCAGGCTGCATCTCCCACTTGATGGTTGCCTAGCAACTGCATCCTGCGTCCTTGCCTTGGACCAGGGATGCATAGAACCACTGGCTTAGGAGGCAGGCTAGGCAATGTGTTTTTGTATGTGGGAGGGATATTTTGGACAGAAGGGCCCCTTTTCCCTAGGAAAGAGTTCCAAATAAGAGTTTACTAACTAAAGATGGTAATTTTTGCCCCCCCACCCAATATCTCCCCTCTGTTCTAATCATGCTGATTACAATTGTCCCATTCCAAAGAAGAAGATGCTGTAAGGTCGCCTCCATGCTCGAGATGGAGAGTAATGGCAGGGTCTCAGTTAATTACTCTCAGAATTCCACAATTAAGGATACCTCTACCCATCAATCTCCAATTTTGACATATTTATCTCCCCCCCCCCAGAATTAAACCCAAACAAATGGTAACCATATAAACTAAGCTTGTTATTCCTGTTTGGTCCTTGAATCTGTTAAACGTCTTCATTATGCTATATGCTAATTTACTGCTCACCCTCTACCTATATGTATGGACTGATAATTTCCATTTCATTGTACCTGAAGAAGTGTGTGTGCACCTAAAAGCTTATACCTTGAATAAAACTTTGTTGGTCTTAAAGGTGCCACTGGACTTCAACATTATTTTGTTACAATGCACACTGTGCCTTCACATCCTGAGTTACATCTTTGCAACCCCTCGCACCTTCTGAATGGGATAGAAGGACACATATATCTTGATTACCACTTGGATCTGATGAAGGGAGCTTTGACTCTTGACATCTTATACCCTGGAAATCTTGTCGGGTGTCTATGATGTTACCAGACTTGAGTCTAGCTGTTCTTCAGGAGACCGAGACAGCTACCCTCTGAAAACTGGTTCCATATAAGGAATACATTGTGAGGCTATAAGAAAATGGCATGTAAGGTGCCAGAACATTGATAATATATTATTTAGGTTCCACTTTCCTTTTATTAAATTAAGGTCGTCTGCTCTTAAGAACATAAGAGAAGCCAATGTTGGATCAGGCCAATGGCCCATCCTGTCCAACACTCTGTGTCACACAGTGGCCAAAACTCAGGTGCCCCCAGGAGGTCCACCAGCGGGGCCAGAACTCCAGAAGCACCTCCCACTGTTCCCCTTCCCCTCCCAAGCACCAAGAATACAGAGCATCCCTTGACCCAGACTGAGAGTTCCTACCTATACCTTGTGGCTAATGGCCACTGATGGACCTCTGCTCCATATGTTTATCCAGTCCCCTCTTGAAGCTGTCTATGCTTGAAGGCTGCCGCCACTTCCTGTGGCGGTGACACTTACGTGTTGGTTACCTGCACTAGGCCACCAAGTCCTCTGATTAAAATGCAATTGCTCTTGTACCGGGGTGCTGTTTCTTCCCGGGGTCGGTTCAAGAGAGGTCAGTTTAAACCTTCTTTAGAGATCCTTCACGGAGTGTTGGCGGAGGGGGCGGAGAGGGGGGGGGAAATGACAAGATCAGTTCACGGCCTCTTGATGCCGAAAGTGGAGGCCTTCAGCTCAGGCCTTTCAACCCCACTGATCAGTTTACATCAATTTACTGTCTCGGAGCCAGCTGTGAACAGCCAACTGCTGGAAGGTTACTCTCTCCATCTACTCTTGGGGGGGGGCTAATCCATCTCCCCTCTAGCAGGCCTCTTTAAAAACTGGCTCTTTATTGTGATTTTTTTTAGGAGCCGCCAAGCATGGGATTAGAAATATTCGCCAAGCAGTCTCTAGATAACAGCAGGGGCAAGAAACATGAGGAAGAATGCCCCAGCCTGCCTCTTAAGAGCCAGTTTGGTGTAGTGGACTCTAATCCGGGATAACTGGATTTGATTCTCCACTCCTCCACTTGCAGCTGTTGGTGTGACCTTGGGTCAGTCATAAGTTCTTTCAGAGCTGTTTTTGAAAAGAGCCGTTTCTGTCAGAGCTCTCTCAGCCCCACTGACCTCACAGGGTTTCTGTTGTGGGGAGAGGAAGGGAAAGGAGTTTGTAAGCCGCTCTGGGACCCCGAGTGAAGGGCGGGGTATAAACCCAATCTCTTCTTCTTCTTCTTTTGCATCTTAATTATGATTTTCCCCCTCCTTTGTCTTCCATTTATTAGTTACATTTTTATTCCATTCTTTGTCCCAGTGGAGCACCAGTGTGATATAGTCTGGGTTGTTGGAAGTTCCAGATAGGGCTGCCAAGTGGGGGCGGGTGGTGGGCAAACTGCCGCTTTGGAGGCCTGATTTCCGCCACCACAGAATCGGGCCCCAGGGGGAACTCCGCCCCCCGAAGCGCAGCGTGGCTGCTGCACCGGAGGTGACGCAACCATGTTGATCACGTTGGGGGCATGGCCATCTATGGATTTCCCTCCGACGATCGGGGCCATGCCCTCAACGTGATCGACCTCGCGCGTCCCTTCTGGTGATGTGCTGGCGCGCGCATGACGAGGGATGGCTCCCGGAGCGCAGTGAGGCTCCCCTGCCGGTGAGTAAAACTCACTTGGCAACCCTAGTTCCAGATGTGAAGTCCCCCGTCTCAGACCTCCAAACTGAGTGGCAAGACAGACTAGATAGCTAGATAGGCACACTGACCTTTCTTCCTGCATCTACTCTTCTGCCACTGTCCCTCTTTGAAATGCAGATTGTGATCTCAGGAACCAATTTCCCTTTCCTGCTTCTCTCTCACTCTGGATGAAGACGTGCTCTCTACCTGCACACACAAAGAGAGGGACATGCGGTCCTCTCTTGGCACCGTGAGGCAGATGGGCCTCTCGCCATCCGCCTCCATCCTCTAGCTAGTAGGTTAGTAATCTATCAATCTCTGCTCTTTCCTACCCAAAGTGTCCGTCGCCCAAAGATCAGTTGTAACCACGGGAGATCTCCAGCCACCGCCTGGAGGTTGGCAACCGTAGCCCTCTCCTTCCAGGAAGAGAAGGATTTACTGAATGTCAAGCCAAGGATGGGGGGAAATGAAAATCATTCAGAAGAATTTTTTCCTTAAAGGGTCTCGAGATGAGTTAAACTGCTGATCTATTTCTCTTTTGTCTGCCGCGTTGATTGAGGTCTCTTGATTTTCCTAAGCTTTCTGTAATTGCCCTTCTCTTTTTGACACGCCGGCTCCCACTTAAAGCTGTACAATGTTTTATCATTTCTTGCAGTGTGTGTGTGTGGGGGAACCTCACCCAAGTATACCCTTGATATGACTTTTGAAAGACTGAAATCGTAGGGAACTGTTTTCTAAGAAAAGGGGGATTCTGGAATGGAATATTTAAAAGAATGATATCCTGTGCGTTTTGCTACAATTTATACTTTTGTCAACTTAAATGGGAGAAATCATTTTTTTTGCTTCCAAGGGCATGGGGTAGTATTGAGTGAGGCAGGGCAGTACCACCACGGGTACTGTCAGGCTTTCTGTCTGCCCACCCAGGGAAGGGAATTACAAGGCCCTTCCCACCCGCTTTCCCTCCCCTGAGTACGGATCCCAGTCCTCCGCGACGGGCATCCCCCCGATTTGGAGTGGGCTTACCTGCCCCTAAATGATGTTTTGGGGCTCTTTCCGGTAAAACTGGAAATATTGCCCCCGGTGCAATGACATCTCCCAGGAGTCGTGTCGTCACGCCGGAAACATTGTGTGAGGGACACTCTGGTATTTGGGCAAACTCTATGGTTTTGAGGGTGAAAAACCATAGAGTTTCGCCCAAACACTAGAGCATCCCCACATGATGCTTCTGGCGCAATGATGTCACTTCCAGGTGACATCATTGCGTCGGGGACATTGCTCAACGTCCCCCCACCTCCCGGAATGCTCCCCAAAGGCCTCCACCGGCAGACGTAAGAGACCTGACAACCCTACCCCTGAGGAACTGAGGAATGGGAGGGAAACAGCCTCCACATAATGATGCCCTCGATTAAGTCCCTCTAGTCTCTATGGTACCAACCACAGAGACATGGGGAGACAGCCTAGAGCCTCACCTGCAAGTGAAATTGCGTTCTCCACAAGACACCTCCCCTCCCAATTGTCCCACATTCGCTGAGGCAATGTCGAGAACCCTAGCTACAGCTATCCATTTGAGATTTAACTGTCTAATACAATTTGAAGATTTTGTGTTTCTACTTCATTCCTGTAATTTTGGTGTAGGAGCGTTCAGAATGTGGGAAGTTGCTATCTCCTAATGCATTCTTGGACACTTCTGCCAAACTAGAAGGAATTAACACATAGAATACCAAGATGGGTCGCCATGTTAGTTTGTCTGTAGCAGTAGAAAAGGGCAAGAGTCCACTAGCACCTTAAAGACTAACACGATTTGTAGCAGGGTAGGAGCTTTCAGAACCCTGGTGGATCAGACCAGTGGTCCATCTAGTCCAGCATCCTGTCTCACTCAGTGGCCAACCAGTTCCTCTGGATGGTCAACAACAGGATGCAGGCGCCCAGGCTGCCCCCTGATGTTGCCTCCTGGCTCTGGGATTTAGAGGTTTAGTGCCTCTGAATGTGGAGGTTCCCCTCAGTCAACATGGCTGGTAGCCACTGATAGACCTCTCCGCTGTGAATCTGTCTAATCCCCTCTGAAAGCTGTGTATTCCTGTGGCCATCACTGCATCCTCTAGCAGTGAATCCCACATTTCCATCACTCTCTGTGTCAAGTAGTATTTACTTTGGTCTGTCCTGAACCTACTGCCCGTAAACTTCACTGGATGTCCTCAAGTCTTTTTGGGAGAGGGAGAAAAAGTTTTCTTTCTCAATTCTCTCTACCCTGTGTATAATTTTATAAACCACCCCCCTTAGTTGTCTCTTTAAAACATGGTAATTCATTCATTTATTTTTATTTACTTTTGACACCCTGGCTTTCTTTCCAATGAGTACCCAAAGCAGCTTCATTTCCCCTCTCCTCCTTTTTACCTTCACAACAACCCCGTAAGGTAGGGTAGGCAGAGAGGGTAGGTGACTGGTCCGAGGTCCCCTAGCAAGCTTCCATGGCAAAGCGGGAATTTCAAACTGGGTCTCCCCAATCCTCATTCGACACTCTAACCACTACCCATAGCTGCCTTTCATTTCTATTGCGATGTAATCATTTCAAAGGGGAAATGTTTATACCTGAAATATAATCTGGTTTTAAATAACGGCCTCTCCTTTTTGCCTCCGAACATTGGTTCTCCCGAAAGCCCCACCCGAGAAATGACTCGCTTTGAATGGCTGAAAGCTTTGTGTAAAAATTAATTAATAAAGCAGAAAATAATAACCTAAAACTGTCCTTTTTTTGGTGTTTCTTCAGTGATTGTGAAATCGACATGAAATCTGCACTCACCAGCAGCACTTAAGAGTAATAAAAAATAATGGGAAAATCCTTTCCAGAATTAACTTTATAGCTCTTCAAACATTTTTATGGTGACCCAAAGTCTATAAAAAATGTTATGCTCCAGATGCTTGGGGATTTTCCCCCCCCCATCTTTGGATTGCTTTACTTTGCAAAAAGAAAAAAGAAAAGAAAAAAGGAGAGATCCATGGAGAAATAAAAGAGCTGCTTCTTCATTTTATTCTACTTCATATTTATTTACCCAATCTTGACTGCCCTGTAAGTTGTGCTATAAGCTGCATTGGGAAAGTCATGCTCACCCAAGCCTTCCTTGCAGGGTTATTATGTGGATAAAATGAGAAAAGAACGCCCCCATAAACACCATAACCTTCAAAGATCACAACCTTGCACAGTCAGATTCTATCCCGGGAGCACTTCAGAATCCAACAAAATTCTCAGGGTATAAGCTTTGGAGAGTCAAAGTTCCCTTTGTCAGACTCAGAGCTCTGACTCGAAAGCTTATACTCTGAAAACCTAGCTGGTCTCTAAGGGGCCAGTGGACTCAAACCTCCCTGTTCTACTGCAGACCAACAAAGCTACCCCCTGAAACTCACAACAGCATAGTAAGGTAAATGACTATAACCGCCCCATTTTACAGATGAGAAAATAAAAATGAGCTGGTTGGAAATCCCTGAATCCCTGAATCCTTATATCCCAGCCTGAACCCGGGAGGAATCAGGATGCAGAGGTACAATGTAGTCAAGACTGATTAGAATAGGATAGAAATTAGCATCTCTAATAAGATAAGAATCCTATGTCCTTAGTCAGCCCAGTCACTGTACTGAACATGTGAATGAGCTCAAGTTCAGCTGTCTCACGTTGCAATCTCCCCTTGAAGCTTCTCTGTTTGAGCACTGCTGCCCTTAAACCAGCAATGGAATGTCTTGGAAAATTAAAATGTCCCCCCACTGGTTTGTGAGTGTGGTGATTCTTCAGCAATCATGAAACTGACATGATTTATACCCTTTTATGACAATCATCTGGCCCAGTGAGATCAGCGCCTTCCCCAGCATCCCATCTGAGGATTTTCTGTGATGCTCCAAAGCTTGCCTCCAGCATCTTCAATCATCGCTCTTTCACCCCCGTCCCCCAGCGACTGTTTCACTTGCTCTGTGGTTTGTGTCGGAAGGAGAGAGCAAATAAGGGGAACTCGCACACATCGCCTCCTGTAAACAGTCTCGGCTGTGTTTCTGTTCAGTTAATGGTACTTCCTGTGTAAAGGTCACTGAGCGCACACAGCATCGAAGCCCTAATGGCTCAATTTAACATCCTGTGTGCTGAAGTGAAACTTCTTTCTCTCTCCCCCAGAAGCTGTTTCGCAATCTGCCTCTCCTATGCTTGGGGTTGCCGGCTCTCCGTGAACGGATCAGAAATTGGAGTGCAGGGAAATGCCGTATTTTTGCTTTCGTTTTCACCCCTATCTGTCCTGATTTGCTTTCCCATTTATCTTCTAGTGTTCCACCACCTTTTGTCTATTTTACAGTGTGTTCTGACGCTTTTTTTATGCCACCAATATGTCTTTTTAATGCAAAAACAGGCCCAATTTTTTTTTTACCAGATGCGGCTATTTTTTTTGTTGAGACCAACAAAGTTTTATTCAAGGAACAAGCTTTCGTGTGCACGCACACTTTATCAAATACGTAGAATGGCAAAAGAGGTTCGAACTTATAGCCAGAGAATGAACAGCAAATTAATATGCCACGTGGTGATGATCAAGATATGGAGAGTGACACTAAATAACAAGTTAAGGTTCTAAGGTCGACAGTTGTAAAGCAATAAATATGTCAAACCAGCAGAGAAATGTTTAAAGGTGTCTCTTCTAATTGTGGGAAGTGACTGCACTGGGGTCCCGAACTGCTGAACTACCGACCTTCAGGTCTGAAGTTCAGCGTCTTAACCACTTGAGCCACCGCAGCCCCTATCATAAAGTCCTAGCTAGTTGTAATTAATACTTAGAGATGCTGTGTTAGTATAATCTGTGGTCTCTGGTCTGCCTCGTTCATCAGGTTCTCGTTCTTAACATATACATGGGGCAGGCACAGGCTGTAACGATGGAAGTATCGTTAACGATCGTTAGTGATAATATTGTTGGTGTTGCTGTTAACGGCGGCGGCTCTTTAACCAAAGGCCTGGTGGAAGAGCTCCGTCTTGCAGGCCCTGCGGAACAGTAAAAGATCCGGCAGGGCCCTGATGTCTTCTGGGAGCTCGTTCCATCTGTGCGGAGCCGCCACCGAGAAGGCCCTAGCCCTGGTTGTTACCAGTCTGACGTCTTTGGAGTCCGGGAGGGTCAATTGATTTTGAGACCCTGAACGCAGTGCTCACTCAGTGTGCTTCTAACCCCCACATCCGTAAATCACCTGTTTGTTATCTCAGCTAAAATGGTAAGCACAGACACAGACCAATAGGGTTGCCAAATGGGGCGGGGGGCGGGGAATCCCCCGCTTCGGAGGCCCGATTTCCGCCGTGGCGGAATTGGGCCCCGGGGGGAACTCTGCCCCCATATGGTTTTCCCCCCGGCGATGTGGGGCACGCCCCCAACGTGAGCACGTAGCACGTCACTTCCTGTGATGTACTGCCGGCGCGCGCGTATGTCCATCAAGAACTCCCGGACCCCGGCGAGGCTCCCCCGCTCCAAGGGGTGAGTCGACTTGGCAACCCTACAGACAAGGCCATCTGGCTGACATCCCTGAGTGCTCGCTGGGGTACATATGGGGAAAGGTGGTCCCTCAGGGGCTTTAAAGGTAAGAACCAGCACCTTAAAGTGAATTTGGAAATCGGAATTCTGAAGAAGTGAGCAGTGACTCACGAAAGTGCCTCCCCTGCAACAAATTTTGTTAGTCTCTTGTTCTTTCCTAGTACCCCTTAGCCAGTTTGGTGTAGTGGTTAAGTGTGTGGACTCTAATCTGGGAGAACCGGGTTTGATTCCCCACTCCTCCACTTGCACCTGCTGATGTGACCTTGGGTCAGTCACAAGCTCTGGCACAGCTGTCCTTGAAAAAGAGCAGTTTGTGTCAGAGTTCTCTCAGCCCCACCCACCTCACAGGGTGTCTGTTGTGGGGAGGGGAAGGGAAAGGAGTTTGTAAGCCGCTCTGAGACTCCAAGTGAGGGGCGGGGTATAAATCCAATCTCTTCTCTTCTTCTTCTCTTCTTCTAGTTGCTAGAAGTCTCTTGGAATTACAACTGGTCTCCGGGCAACAGGGATCAGAGTTCCCTTGGAGGAAAGGGCAGCTTTGGAGGGTGGACTCTATGGAATCATATCCCCATGGAGCTCCCTCTCCAAATTCCAACTCCCCCAAATCCGCCCCCAAATCTCCTGGAACGTCTCTAAGCCAGAACCAGCAACCCTATGCATTCTGATTGGCAGACAGAATCCAGCCTACGGATTGGCCAGACTGGCTATAAAGAGGAGGAGCTGTGTCTGGTGCACTTTAGCTTCCTGCTTCCTTGGTCTGGTGTGCTTCGGCGTCCTGCTTCAGTCCCAGCCTCCAAGCTCCAGCCAACGGCAGGGGCTTTGGATCTGGACCTGGCTGCCCAAAAGATACTTCTTCACCCAAAGAGTGATGAACACACGGAATTCACTGCCACAGGTGGCGGCGGCGGCTACAAGCATGGACGGCTTCAAGAGGGAGTTGGATAAACATATGGAGCAGAGGTCCATCAGTGGGTGTTAGCAACATGGTATAGATAGGAACTCTCAGGTTGGGGCAAGGGATGCTCTGTATTCTTGGTGCTTGGGGGGGGCAACAGTGGGAGGGCTTCTAGTGTTCTGGCCCCACTGCTGGACCTCCTGATGGCACCTGCTGTTTTTGGCCACTGTGTGACAGAGTGTTGGACTGGATGGGCCATGGGCTTGATCCAACATTGGCTTCTCTTATGTCCTTATGTTCTCAACATAGCCTCGACAAAGATGTCTCCAGAAAGCCTTTCCCTCTGCTAATTAACGCAACAGAAGGCCGTCAAAGCCAGCCTTCTCAACCCCCGGTTCTCGGACTGCAGAAAAGCGAGCTTTCAGAGAGGCGGCTCCATTATCATCCCCCCCCCCAGCAGCCCAACAACTGAAAAGCCTCCACAACCAGTCGCTTCAGAAGAGCAGCACTCGACATGAACTAATGGTCGAGGGTCCCAAATCCCGACTCCTTGAGAAACTACAAGAATAACACTTAATCCCTGATGCATGAGCTCCTTGTCTAATGAAGGGGGAGAAAAGGGGGGAGGGAGAAAACCTTCAGCACTTTTGAAAGAGGACATTATGTACTGCGTTGCAGAGAAAGTGCACACAAGCTTGCAAGCTGCTTCTCTTTTCGGTGCCAGCAATGCAAGGTAATTGGTTACACCCAGAGTTCTCCCCGGAGCTTGTGCAATTGGGAACGACTTCTCTGGTTACGTATTTTCTGACAGGCGGCTGGGGGAAGAGTCGCCTCATTTTCAGGGCTGCAGGGACCAGATGTCAATCATACGCCAAGCACCCCGCATTTGTGGCATGGGCAACCCCCCCTTCCCAGCTAGGGTTGCCAACCTCCAGGTGGGGCCTGGAATTACAACTGATCTCCAGACAGCAGGGTTCAGTCCCCCTGGACAAAATGATTGCTTTGGAGGGTGGACTCTACGGCATTATACCCCGCTGAGTTCCATTCCCAAAACTCCGCCTTCTCAGCCTCTCTCCAGATCTCCAGGAATTTCTTAATCTGGAGCTGGCGATCCGAGAACATGTGCTCTCCAAGCATTCTGTACGTTGACTGAGTCACGAAAAGTTAATGACTGACATATACCTAGATTGCGGAGCCCTGTGATATTACATTATATATTTTTAATTTTATTTATTTAATTATTTCTTCACATTTATAGCCCGCCCTTCCCAGAAGTGGGCTCAGGGCGGATAACAATGAAATTGCTGAGCAGTCGAGTTAGAACAGATAAAAGGAAGTACTTCTTCACCCACGCTACAAGCATGGACGGCTTCAAGGGGGAATTGGATAAGCATATGGAGCAGAAGTCCATCAGTGGCTATTAGCCACAAGGAATAGATAAGAACTCTCAGCCTGGGGCAAGGGATGCTCTGTATTCTTGGTGTTTTTTTTGGGGGGGGGGCAACAGTGAGAGGGCTTCTAGTGTCCTCCTGGCCCCACTGGTGGACCTCCTGATAGCACCTGGTATTTTTGGCCACTGTGTGACACAGAGTGTTGGACTGGATGGACCATTGGCCTGATCCAACATTGGCTTCTCTTCTCTTATGTCCTTATGTTAACAACATCATTTATACAAAAATGTTGTTCATGAAATAACATTAAAATTTAAAACATCTTCGTAAATATTAAAATGGTGGTCACGGCTAATAACAAACCAACGAAAAAAGTTCCCTGGTTGTGGGAGGTTCCTGGCCATAGCCAGTAGTTGTTAACCACCACCTCAGGGAGGCCATATATGAGCGCCCGTTGCCTCAGCCACAGGCCTGGCGGAACAGTTCCGTCATGCAGGCCCTGCGGAATTGAAGCAAATCCAGCAGGGCCCTGATCTCAGGGGTAGTATGTTTCACCAGGCAGGGGCCAGGGTGGAAAAAGCCCTGGCCCAGGTTGAGGCAAGACGGATGTCTTTTGGGCCAGGGACTACCAGGAGGTGTAGATCCTTAGAGTGTTATGCTCTTCGGGGCATATACAGGAAGAGGCGGTCCTTCAGCTATGTTTTGAGATCTATACAGGAGAAACCCAAGAAAGAGAGCATTTGATTGAGAACAGTTTATATTAATTAGAATTGTTTACATTCTGTCAGGGAAGACAGCTACCTCAGGTGAGGAGGCAGAAGGACTACCTGACCTGACTGAGGGAGAATAGAAAATTCGGGAGCATAATATCGCATGCTGGCAGATGATTGGTTCTGTGGCGTCACCTGATTCTTCTGGCCAGGCCGGACTATTGAGTGTGTGTCACCGCTTGAATTGCCTGCAGTACACACCAGTGACCAGCAGATCTGGTGGTGCAGGTAGAAGGAACCAGAACCTCATCTCTCGTGCACCAGCTAGGGTTGCCATTTGTCCACTTATGGCAGGAGACCTCCAGCCAATTGCAACTGTTGCCCGCCTACACTCAGCTGACCGACGGGTGAGAACAGAGGCTGATTGAAGGGGGGCATTCTGAGGAGAAAAACTGAAAAGAAAAACAAGAACTCATCTACTTACAGGACGTTTTGGCCATAGAGTTCCTGGTGATTCCTAGAGCTACCCTTGTAGCTTCCAGTTAGCTCTAGGAATTGCCAGGAACTCTATGATTAATACTTCTGGTAAATAGCTGAGGCCTTATTTTTTTCCCCCATTTCATTTCTTATCCTGGAATGCTGCCCCTCAGGCACTGCCTGGCCATCCTAGCTCCAGCCAGGGCCGCATTATGACTTTTGTTGTCCCTAGGCACTGTTGCCTTCATGGGCCACTCCCATGGTAATAATATCAATATTAAAATTATTTTCGATATAACTTTAAATACTTTGACTTTTTTCGGTTTTAGGCAAAATATAATAGATTTTTGTGAGCCCTACAATTTCATTTTTTGCCCCTGATGTAGCAAACAATTTTTTTTCTTCAACCCTAAAAGTTCATTTTTCCCCCTTCTGATTTACAAAGGTTTTAAAATATTTCCATGCCCCACTAAAAAAAAAAGTATTGCGGGTCCTAGGCACTGTGCCTACTGGATAAGTCAGCCCTGGTTCCAGCTCAAGCCATTGTTTGGGTGGCATCCAAACTAAATTTTTCTCTGACAAAGCACACTTCCATCAGCGGAACAGAACTTTCCCGCTTTCCCATATCTGACTACAGCCCAATGATCTCCTTCAAATGCTGACCCTGAGGGACATTCTGCTTTAGATGGTGCTCGTAGTCTGGTGAGGACACTGAAAATTCTCTTGTTGTTACTCCTGGTCCCATCAGAATTATGGCCTCTCATGGTGCCATCCTAAATGGAGTTATGGCTTTCCAACCCCAATGACTTAGAAAGATGTAACTCTGCTTAGGACAGCCATGTGCAATTCCTCATGGGGAGGGAATGGCTACTAAACCTATCACTAGTGCGGACAAACCCTCTGATGTTAATGTGCGAAATAACATTCCGGGAGGAGGGGGGGGGGAGATAGAAGGGAACACGACGGTGAATATATTCTTTGAGCCAAACAGTTTAATGGCTCCGTTTTATAGCTCAGTGGGTCTGAACAATCACAATGTGCTGTCAAAAGAAGGAGAGCTAATTAGTCCCAGAAGTTAACGTTTGCCACTTCTAAACGATATGATATAGAGATTGGTCTGCTTGACATACGTCCTGTGCCAACACTAGAAAAATGAAAAATCAATCAAGATCACAATAGGAAAAAAAAAGAAAAAGCTACCCATAAGTGACTGGGCCCAGTGTTTCCCCTTAGATCTGCTCTTACGTGCCAGGTTTCATCCATCACCATCTATTTACATATCAGCATTCCGTGGAAACAGTTAAGAACTCAAGGCACCATGTTCCCCACCCCCAATAATCAGTAAAAATCCAGTTTTGTATATTGTTGATATTTCCCATCTCTGCTACTCCTCTCTCTCTCTCTCTCTGCAATAAAGTTGCAACCGATTTATGATGACCCCATCGGGTTTGTTTCCGTGGTCATGTGGCCGGCATGACTAAACACCAAGGCGCACGGAACGCTGTTACCTTCCCACTGAAGTGGTACCTATTTATCTACTTGCAATTTCTTGCTTTTGAACGGCTAGGTTGGCAGGAGCTGGGGCCAGAGATGGGAGCTCACTCCGTCATGCGGCACACTCGGGTCTCGAACTGCTGTAATACATCTGTTTGCTGTAAAAATGAACTCTGTTGTTGTTCAGTTGCACAGCTGAGTCCGACTCTTTGCGACCACATGGACCACATCACGCCAGGCCCTCCTGTCTTCCACCGTCCTCCTGAGTTTGCTTAATTTCATGTTAGTTGCATCGATAAATGAACTCTACTCTTCTGTTAACACCAGAGACTAAAGATAAGTTTATATAGTGAGCAGATTCAAGTGTTAATTTTTGGACTGGACCAACCCACAAGGAGGGGCTTGCAATTCCTCCAGAAAATCTCCATGTTACATAAATACATTAAGTGCCGTCAAGTCGCAACCAGCTTATGGTGACTTCTGCAAGGGGCTTTTAAGGCAAGTGAGAAGCAAAGTTGGGTTGCCGTCGCCTTCCTCTGCAGAGTTGTTCTTGATGGTCTCCCATCCAAGTACTAAGCTTGGTTAGCTTCTGAAATCTGGCAAGACTGGGCTGTACTATGCTGCCTTTCCTCTCCGCCTCCATATCAGGTAGAATCCAAATATATCATGTTGCCTCCTTCGTCCACTCTGGAATAATGCACATAAAGCTGCTTTATACTGAACCAGACCATTGGTCCATCATGGTTACGACTGTCAACTCAAACTGGGAGCAACTCTCCAGGATATTAGGTCAAGGTCTTTCACATCACCTACTTCCTGCTCCTTTAAAAAAAAACAAAAAAACTAGAGATGCTGGGAATTGAACCTGGGACCTTCCACGTACCAAGCACACACTCTACCACTGAACCGTGGCCCATCGACAAGGGAGAATCGGAAAAAGCTAATTCACAAAGTTTATGACCCACTGGCTCTATGGAGATGTCTTGTTCATGATGGGCGTGGACCAGGTTTATGGTCATGGTCGATTTAATCCTTGTTCCAAATCCTGGTTGCAGTGGACAGGTGCCTCCAGGGGACATCATGATCGGCTGGAGTTAGCGCTTTGCATTTCTGAAACCAGGAGGTCTCGAACTGCACTCTATGCATGAAGGAAGTGCCTCCGCACAACAAGAAGCCCGGTTCACACCCCTCACAAACAAACAAATCTCAGTGCAGTCGATGAGTGCTTGTGGGCCTTAGTTTGTTGACCTTAGCTTGTTGTACGAGCCTTCTATGATCGGCCACTGTCTGGCTGTTCCCTTTCTAATAATGTTTCTTATTAAGAATGTTTCTTATTCTTGGCAAGACCCGGGCAGTGACAGTGCATGGAATGTATGAAGCAACACATGATTTCAACATATTCAGCTGCCTTACACAGGAACAAATCTCTGGCCCATCCAGCTCACTGTAGGACAACTGGTGGCAGCACTCCAGCTTTGTATATTGCTGATATTTCCCATCTCTGCTACTTTTCTCTCTCTCTCTCTCTGTGCAATAAAGTTGCAACCAATTTATGATGACCCCATCGGGTTTTCATAAGAACATAAGAGATGCCAATGTTGGATCAGGCCAAAGGCCCATCCAGTCCAACACTCTGTATCACACAGTGGCCAGAAATACCAGTGCCATCAGGAGGTCCACCAGTGGGGCCAGGACATTAGACGCCCTCCCACTGTTGACCCCCCCAAGCACCAAGATGACAGAGCATCACTTGCCCCAGAGTCCCTATCTATACCTTGTGGCTAATAGCCACTGATGGACCTCTGCTTTCAAGAGAAGAGATGTTCAGAGATGGTTTGTCATTGCCTGCCTCTACACAGCAAACCTGATATTTCTTGGTGGTCTCCCATCCAAGTACTAACCAAGGCTGACCCTGCTTAACTTCTGAGATCTGACAAGATAGGGCTTGACTCGGTTATAAAGAACCTTTTAACTGGAGATGCCAGGGACTGAGCATGGGACTTTGCACAAGAAAGACATGCGTTCTCCTCCACTGTGGTTCATAAGGACCACAGAAGGGACTTCACAATCTGAGGCACACACATCCACCATCCATCCCTTAGATGTGGTACTCTTACCAGCAATCCTCCACCATAGATTAGCCTACATGACACACACACAAAAAGAGACAACAGGAGTGAACAAGGTGCCCTACGCCTATACTTGGTAAACATCTGCCCAAGAATATGCCGCCGGCCGCGTCCTTCCACCATCGAGGAATTCATTCCACTCCCCTGACAGTGCACAAGATATATTACTGTCAGGCGGCGGAACACTCCTCACGTATCGCATAAATTACAGCAAGCACGACCACATTTCATAAATGAGTGGCAGCAATAACATCACACAAACCATTAAGCGCTGCATTTATGATACACATCACGTCAAATTTTATTGATATGGGATGAGTCTTGTCTGCGCACCGAGGGCTTCTATGCATCCGGCCAAAAAGGATGTGGAAGGACTAATGTACCGTAAAGCCAGGATATGGCTTATAACCTCTCCGCCTGCATTCGGCAAGTGTAGATTCATTCCTACTTGCCACTATAACTCCATGCAATGTTGAAGGGAATCTGGTTCAGTGTAGGGAGGGGGAACTTCCACAGCCTCCCCCCATTCCATCGTAGGTATGACTTAGGGGGTGAATAGGGGATAGAAGCATAAATAAATTTTGTCGTTATCTCCCCATTTATTTTTTTTCTCATTTATTGTTGTCTCTCTTCTCTCATCACACTACAGCAGGGGTGTCGAACTCATTTGTTATGCGGGCCAGATCTGACATATATGAGATCTTTTTGGGCTGGACTAGGGCTATTTTGGGGCAGGAACACACAGGAACGGAGTTCCGGCTGGCTCCCGAGTTGGCCACGCCCAGCAGGAACTCATTAGCATTATAGGCCACACCCAGCAGGAACTCATTAGGATTGGCTACATTAGGGATGTGTGGCCTAACATGCAAAGGAGTTCCTGCTATAAAAAAGCCCTGGGTTTTGACAACAAACAAGGTAAATAGAGTAAGAAGCAAAAGGTGAGTGTGTCTGGATGACTACACTTCTGGTAACATGTGGGTGTGGCCTAATATGCTAATGAGCTGTGCTGTCAGGGGTGTGTCCTAATAAGCAAATGAATTTCTGCTGTTGGGTGTGGCCTATTATGCTAATGAGTTCCTGCTGGGCTTTTTCTACAAAAAAAGCCCTGGGCTGGACCATGTGTGTCATAAAATGTAATGCCAGGTAGCGGAGATATAAACTTTATAAAGGACACAAACACAAAGGGTTTCTTTTTAACTTAAAATAAAAACATGCATAAAACATGTAGCCCACTTGCAATATTTTGTTTATTGAACAGTGTCTGATAACTGACACCTCTTGCTTAGCCCACTTGCAATATTTTGTTTATTGAACAGTTTCAGTGTAGGGAGGGGGAACTTCCACAGCTTCCCCTCATTCCAACCTAGGTATGACTTAGGGGATGAATAGGGGATAGGAGCATGAATAAGTTTTGTCGTATCTCCCCATTTATTTTTTTCTCATTTATTGTTGTGTCTCTTCTCTCATCACACTACAGCAGGGGTGTCGAACTCATTTGTTACGCGGGCCAGATCTGACATATATGAGATCTTGTTGGGCTGGACCAGGGCTATTTTGGGGCAGGAACACACAGGAACGGAGTTCCGTCTGGCTCCCGAGTTGGCCACACCCAGCAGGAACTCATTAGCATTATAGGCCACACCCAGCAGGAACTCATTAGCATTATAGGCCACACCCAGCAGGAACTCATTAGGATTGGCTACATTAGGGATGTGTGGCCTAACATGCAAAGGAGTTCCTGCTATAAAAAAGCCCTGGGTTTTGACAACAAACAAGGTAAACAGAATAAGAAGCAAAAGGTGAGTGTGTCTGGATGACTACACTTCTGGTAACATGTGGGTGTGGCCTAATATGCTAATGAGCTGTGCTGTCAGGGGTGTGTCCTAATAAGCAAATGAATTTCTGCTGTTGGGTGTGGCCTATTATGCTAATGAGTTCCTGCTGGGCTTTTTCTACAAAAAAAGCCCTGGGCTGGACCATGTGTGTCATAAAATGTAATGCCATGTAGCGGAGATATAAACTTTATAAAGGACACAAACACAAAGGGTTTCTTTTTAACTTAAAATAAAAACATGCATAAAACATGTAGCCCACTTGCAATATTTTGTTTATTGAACAGTGTCTGATAACTGACACCTCTTGCTCTGAATTATTGCATCAAAATGTCTGTGCTGTTGCAATCTTGAGTGTGCTGTTCAGGTGTGTATCTGTAAGCTGCAAACCTACGATGACACAGCAGCAGCAGAACTGGAAGAAGAAGCAGAAGACAGCCAGTTCCACTGCGGGTCTGATAGAAGCCCTCCAGGGGCCTGATCCGGCCCCCGGGCCACGTGTTTGACACCCCTGTTCTACAGCATGACCCAGAGCTTCTTGAATACAACAGATGCAAAAAAAGCAAGACTACAAACAGGTAAACCTATAAGAAGAGGAAAAGAGATTGGATTTATACCCCGCCCTTCACTACCCAAAGGTGTCTCAGAGCAGCTTACAAACTCCTTTCCCTTCCCCTCCCCACAACAAACACCCTGTGAGGTAGGTGGGGCTGAGAGAGCTCTTGACAGAAATTGCTCTTTTTCAAGGACAGCTCTAATCAGAAATACAGCTTGCCCAAGGTCATCCAGCCAGGCGCAAGTGGAGGAGTGGGGAATCAAACCCAGTTCTCCCAGATTAGAGTCCGTGCACTTAACCACTACACCAAACTGGGAAAAGTCACCGTACCTATGTGTCAGATACTGTAACTCTGCATGCAAGATGATCTGGGAGAGAAAGGGTTAAGATAATTCTGCCACTGAGGTACACTGGGCACCTGGCCCTACCCGCTCGTGGTGGGTTAGATATTGAGCCTCTTTGGCTTTTCCTTGCCTTCTGTTTTCATCTTGTATACAGGACATCTCTTCTTCTCTCTCTTACTTGGGCTTGGAGCTGTAGCAAGTTAACCTTTCTGAAGTTAATCTGCTCACCTTAAGTTAAATGTCCCAACATGAATGTGTCATGTGAGATATCCCATATGGCCCCTTCCAACTCTGTGATTCTGCGCGCTTCTATTTTTGCAAGTAAAAATTCTTTTTCTTGTTACCATTGGAATCGGAGCATCTTTGTAATTTGTTTGAACAGCGTTTTCCCCTTAGCTGGGAAACATGGAGGATCAGGGATAGAACAAGAAGAAGAAGAAGAGATTGGATGTATACCCCACCCTTCACTACCCAAAGGTGTCTCAGAGCAGCTTATAAACTCCTTTCCCTTCCCCTCCCCACAACAGACACCCTGTGAGGCAGGTGGGGCTGAGAGAGCTCTTCACAGAGACTGCTCTTTTTCAAGGACAGCTGTGCCAGAACTATGGCTTGCCCAATGTCATCCAGCCAGGTGCAAGTGGAGGAGTGGGGAATCAAACCCGGTTCTCCCAGATTACAGTCCGTGCACTTAACCACTACTCCAAACTGGATACAAAGTAAAGCTTCTGTATTTCCAAGGCAATTGATTTTGTTTTTTTTACATTTAACCCAATACTATGGAAATTGATGCTACCAAAAAACAAAACAAAACAAAAAACGAACAACCATGGGTTTGCTTCACACATGTGAAACAGAAATATTGTGAGCTGTTGTAGGTTTTCTGGGTTCTATGGCCGTGGTCTTGGCATTGTAGGACCTGATGTTTCACCAGTAGCTGTGACTGGCATCCTCAGAGGTATAACACAGAAAGATGGAGTACTCTCTGTGTCAAGGTGAGAAGAAAAATGGTAGGCAGGTAACAGCTAATGGCGAAACGTCAGGTCCTACAATGCCAAGGCCACAGCCATACAACCCGGAAAATCTACTAGAGCTAATGAACTCTGGCTGTGAAAGCCTTTGAGAACAGAAATATTGTGTTTGTTTTTGTTGTTGTTTTTTTGGAACTGTAGTGTTGTGAGTGGCTTGAAGTGCTTGCTCTACACAGATTGAGTCATCAGTCTGTACGGACCAAATTTCAAATCTGTATGTTGTGGAAGTCTCTGAGCGGCCCATGTATCTTTACATAAAGAGGTATGCTTTATTTATTACTGAAAATTCCCTGAGCTGTCTGAGAAGACAGATCCTTCACAACATCCATCTCCTGATCTGTCAGAGTTCATATTTCTACCACAGGACTTTGAGGCATACACGCTGCTCAATTAATTTCAAGACTCCCCAAACATGCTCAGTAAGTAGCCACGTTGCCACATTTCATGACACCTCTGGATAGATTTAAAAAGTTCAGGTTATCTCCATATCGATGCAAAGCACAGTCATCGTTTTGCCTGATCCGCAACATCTGAACACCGTTAAACTTTGCATCTCTTTGAATGTTGATTGCAAATTTTTATCTGCTCATTTATTTACACCATTGATGGTCCTTCTTTCTCACTTGGACTCGAGATGGATTGCCCGCAGTGAGACAATACAGTCGATGGATGGGACATCATGAGGTACTCCAAAAGGATCTGTCAAGGATGGGCGAGTGGACGTCAACATGGCAAATGGGGTTCAATGTGGCTAAGTGCAAAGTGATGCACATCGGAGCCAAAAATCCTAACTATAAATATACATTGATGGGGTCCGAGCTGCCAGAGAATGACCAAGAGAGAGATCTTGGAGTTGTAGTAGATAACTCGATGAAAATGTCGAGACAGTGTGCGACTGCAATAAAAAAGACCAACGCTATACTGGGGATTATTAGGAAGGGAACTGAAAAGAAACCATCCAGTATCATAGTGCCCCTGTATAAATCAATGGTGCGACCTCATTTGGAGTACTGTGTACAGTTCTGGTCACCACACCTCAAAAAGGATATTATAGCATTGGAAAAAGTGCAGAAAAGGACAACTAGAATGATAAAAGGGTTGGAACACTTTTCCTGTGAAGAAAGGTTAAAGCGCTTGGGGCTCTTTAGCTTGGAGAAATGACGGCTGAGGGGTGACATGATCGAGGTTTATAAGATTGCGCATGGGATAGAGCAGGTCGAGAAAGAAGTCCTTTTCTCCCTTTCTCACAATACAAGAACTCATGGACACTCAATGAAATTGCTTAGTATTTTTTTTAAAAAAATTTTTTTAAATTAAATATAAAAAACAGTTAAAAATAGGAAAGCAAGTCCTGGTGTTTATGCAGGGCAAACAGGGAGGTGTCGATTTTATGTGCTGCTGAGGCTTCCAAGAGGGGCATCCATTTTTCTTGAAGATTGTCAGGAACGGGTTGATTTTCGGATCGTAGGATGCTAGTGGAAACTTTGGTACTTTTCTCCCTTTCTCACAATACAAGAACTCGTGGGCACTCCATGAAATTGCTTAGTAGTTTGGTTAGAACAGATAAAATGAAGTACTTCTTCACCCAAAGAGTGATGAGCACATGGAATTCCCTGCCACAGGAGGTAGCGGCGGTTACAAGCATGGACGGCTTCGAGAGGGAACTGGATAAACATATGGAGCAGAGGTCCATCAGTGGCTATTAGCCACAAAGTATAGATAGGAACTCTCAGGCTGGGGCAAGCGATGCTCTGTATTCTTGGTGGTTCGGGGGGGCAACAGAGGGAGGGGCTTCTAGTGTCCTGGCTGCACTGGAGGACCTCCTGATGGCACCTGGTATTTTTCGCCACTGTGTGATGGAGTGTTGGACTGGATGGGCCATTGGCCTGATCTAACATTTGCCTTCTCTTATGTTCTTATGATATTCAATAAGGCATGCAATAGGATTTAGCCTGAAGTCTAAAAACAGAACTGAAGCACGGCACAAGTATAAACACAGCACATTAAACGCGGCGAAAATTCCATCGTCGGATCTTAGTTTCGACAAGCTATACACAGTAGCACAGACCACAGTCCCTAATCATTTTTCCAAGTAAACCATTTAGTAGAGTGCGCGTCTCTTGCCCGTGCAGAAAAGCCCTCCTGAACAATTAAGTTTTGTAACGATGTAGAGTGGCATAAAAGAACAACACCTAACAGCGAATTTTCAAAACAGAATACGAGGGATCAACATGGAAACATTGGGGGAGGAAATGCACATGCCTTTGCTGAGTCGAACCACTTTTCATATCACCATCAGTATTGTCTACTCAGACAGGCAGCTGCTCTCCAGGGTATTCCCCACCAGAAACCACCTGATCCTTTTAAAAGTAGAGATTCCGGGGATTGACCCTGGGACCTTCTGCATGCAAAGCAGATGCTCTACCACCAAGACGCTGGCCCTTCCCTAACACTCCCCACTCTGCTTATTCATGCAGTTATTGCCTCGGGGGCTAGTGAGGCACATGTACTGAACAGAAGCTTCCGAAGCAAGGGACTCTAATTCCGTTCTTCGAGACAATGTTGTGTTTCACGATCAGCAACATCTGGCATCCCTAGTGGACACGCGGGAATATATTTTCGTTCACAAAGTTCACTCCCTCAAAGAAACTTGGCCAAAACTAATGTGACCAGGAAGGCCTTTTGCCCGGTCTCTCCCCTCCTTCCTCCCAGGTTCCCAGGCCAAGTATCTCGGTTTCTGTAGCAACAGCGACATTGCTAACAACTGAAACGAGCCAGAGAATAGCGGCCCCTGAATTTCTCACATTAGCTCAGGTGTTTACGATGTCGAAGCGGCTGGAGAAGAAAGGCAGAAGCTTCACCCAGAGGCCTTGGCAGAAGATAAAGCCTGGAGAAAAGGTCTCCCCCATCCTCCACTGACTAGGGGCCTTCTGTTTGCAATTCGTTAAGGGTGTGGGCATGCCGCAGACATTCGGGCTCGGGGCTGGAAAAAAGAATATGGCTTCTTGAAGAGGCAAACAGAGCTTACGGCTCAGGAAAGAAACAGAGAGCTTTCAAAGCTTCAAATAGGGAAAGGCCAGTGCCCAGTGACTCGCAGAGCACATGTTCTGCATGCATGAGGTCACCAATCTGCAGCATTCTCAGATTCTCAGGCAGCAGGGCTGGGAAATATCTCTGTGCTGAGAAACAGTAAGCCATAGAGTTTCCGGCGATTCCTAGAGGAATCACTTCCTGTATGAGCTTCCAGTGAGTACATGAGGCTTCTTTTTTTAAAAAAAATAATAATTTTATTTTCTTTTTCTCCCATTGCTGCTTGGAGCAAGTCTGTCCACACTTGTTTAACACACATTACATTTGCAACTCTGCAAGTTGTGTGTTCTTTGTGCTTTGATTTAGGGATGGGCATGAATCTGGAAAATGTGGCTTGTGTTGGTTTGTGGCCAAACCACGAACCAAATCAGGAGGTTTGTTTGTGAACTGAACTGGTTTGTGGTTCGTGACCCAGCAAACCCTGTTGAAAAAGACCACAGTCCCTTTAAACAAGGTTTACAGAAAGCTGGAAAAACAGCTGAGTGACGGGGAGCAGCTTGCTCCTTCCTGCTCAGCTGTTTTGGGCTGTTTTATGGCTTTCACAAGAAACCCTGCATTCTGCTCTATCCATGAACCACCAAGAACCACCATGGACTGCTTCAAGAATTCTTGGAAGTTTGTGATGGTAGACCCCTCATGAACTTCTGTTCACGAACCACGAACGGGGCCAAATTCGTGATGAATTCTGCTTCATGGTTTGCTTGGTGCCCATCCCTACTTAGATTTTTTCCCATAGTTAAGTCACGAGCCCTGATCACACTGACCAAATGTACAACAATGACCAAATGTACAAACTGCATGTATGTGTGTATATCTGGTTTTGAATCCCATTTTTTTTTGTGGGGGAAGACACAAACTACAAACTGTCCAGATACCGACATTTGAATGCCATTCCAAATTGGCATTAGACAGAAGACTTTGCAGATCAAATTTGGAGTGGTGTGGTGGTTAAAGTGTTCGATGAGGATCTGGAAGACCCAGGTTCAGATTCCTGCTTTGTCACAGAACCTTGCTTGGGTAACCTTGGGCCAGTCACAATCTTGCAGCCTAACCTACCTCACAGGGTTGTTGTGAGGACAAAATGGAGGAGAGGAGAATGATGTAAGCTGATTTGGGTCTTCACTGGAGCGAAAGGTGGTGTATAAATGAAATCAATAAAATTAAACAAACAAAAAGCCAAAATTCATGGTGGAGAGGTCCACCAATGGCTATCAACCATAACTGATAGCCATTGGTGGATTACTCCACTCTGAATTTTGGAATTTTTGTTTATTTATCCTTATTGATTTCATCTATACACCACCTTTCTCCCCAGTGAGGAACCTCCATGTTTAGAGACAGTGACCTCTGAATTGCACTGACAGGGGTGACAATGGGGAGTCATAGGAGAAGGTTTCCAAAAACAAGGTTCCACTGTGGAGAAGGCCTTTTTCTGGCAGGCAGCCACCATCCCGAGAGCAAGGGAATAAAGACACTGCTTAGTGGGCAGTTTTGTATGGGAGATAAAGGTAGGGTTACCAAATACAGGTTGGGAAATTTCCGAAAAATTGGGGATAGAACCAGGGAAGGGTGGTGTTGGGGGAGAGATGGGACCTCAGTGGGGTATAATACCACAGAGTCCACCCTCCAAAGCACCTATGTTCTCCAGGAGAACTGAGCTCTGTAGTCTCTGGAGATCAGTTGTAATTCTGGGAGACAACCCTAGATAAAGCATTCCTCTAAACATTCTGTCCCCCACACCATTCAGAGCTTGAAAGCTAATAGCCAGCCTTTTGAACTGCGCTTGGAAGGAAAGCGGCAGCCAAAGTCATTCTTTGCAATACCAGCAGGAGATGTTCTTGATAGCTCCAGAGCCGGTCAATACCATAGCAGCTGCACTCGGCACTAATTGGAGCTTCCAAACAGTCTTCAAAGGCAGCCCCACATAGCGAGCATCACACGAGTTCATTTGGGGCTGTGTACAGAGTCACGGGTAACCGTGGCCGGAGCCTGCTTGTCAATGAAATCAATTGGTGCCGGAGCCAGGACCAACACAGAGAAGCGGGGACTACACATAATTAAATTTGTGGAATTGGCTGCCACAGGGCACAATAGCAGTTGCCGGCTTTCAAGGGAAACGGGGCATAGTTATGGAGGCTTTATCTCTCTGTAGCTGTTAACCTCAGCATACTGAACAGAGCCTCCACATTCAGGGGCAGTGTATCTCGGGATGGGGCCAACTGTGAGGACGGGCTGCTGACTTCGTGCCCTACTTGAGGGCTTCCTAGAACGAGGTGGCCCGTCGTTCTTAGAAATAGGATGCTGTGGATCCTACATCTGATCAAGCCACGCTTATCTTGAAGAAGAAGAGATTGGATTTATACCCTGCCCTTCACTACCCAAAGGTGTCTCAGAGCGGCTCACAAACTCCTTTCCCTCCCCCTCCCCACAACAGACACCCTGTGAGGTAAAAGAAGAAGGATTGGATTTACACCCCGCCCTTCACTACCCAAAGGAGTCTCAGAGCGGCTCACAAACTCCTTTCCCTCCCCCTCCCCACAAAGAACCATGGCTTTCCCAAGGTCATCCAGCCAGGTGCAAGTGGAGGAGTGGGGAATCAAACCCGGTTCTCCCAGATTAGAGTCCGCGCACTTAACCACGACACCAAACTAGCTCTCCTGAGAAAAGGAAGTGCTGAATCTCGGTTATGGAAACAGCCTGCATGGCTTAGAATCTTGCACACACACACACACACACAAAATGGTTTTGCATTGCTTGATTGGAGAGCTGCAATTAAAGCCAACAGCTCTTCAGCACCTGGGCACTAGGATGAATTGGCAATTACACACACACACACACACACACACACACACAAAGCGCAGGGGAAACTGGGAGAGCTGTGGCAGTTGCATAAAGGCATTGCTGTCCAAGAATCCGCCTCCCCCCCAACTCCAGAATGGGTGAAAATCTCTAATCACTGGGCCATTGAACCAATCAAAAACATCCCATCAATTCCTGGGTCAAACACAGCCAAGTATTACCTGACGACAGCAAAATATTCGTTCATTCAGTACAAAGGGGAGAATGAGCGAAAACTCCAGTCATTTAACTAGCTGAACACAAGCACTGCCAAGCCAATTGCTGTGCAACTGTTATGCAACCTGAAATGGTATGAGAAACGATATCCAAAATATTCAATAGAGCTTTTGGGGATGAGGATGGCGGGGGGAGGGGCCTCTGCAACTTACCTGGCTGCTTCTTGCTAGTACTGGGGGCTGCTGGGAGCACGGGGTGGGGCTTGTTGCATGTGCCCGCCCCCTGGGCTCTTTACTGCCAGAGCTCCGTTCCTGTGCGCTCCTGTAGGAAATGACCCCTGATCACAACACTGCCATGTTTGTGTGTGTGTATAAAGTACCCTCAAGTCACAGGTGACTTATGGCGACGCCCACAAGGGGCTTTCAAGGCAAGTGAGAAGCAGAGGTGGTTTGCCATGGCTTTTTTCTGCAGAGCCTTCCTTGGTGGTCTACCTTCCAAGCCATATGGTATCCCCAGCAAGGGGCTTTCAAGGCAAATGAGAAGCAGAGGCGATTTGCCATTGCCTTCCTCTGCAGAGCCTTCCTTGGTGGTCTCTCATCCAAGCCTTAAGGTTACCCCAGCAAGGGTCTTTCAAAGCAAGTGAGGAACAGAGGTGGTTTGCCATGGCCTTCCTCTGCAGAGCCTTCCTTGGTGGTCTCCCTTCGAAGTACTGATCCTGCTTAGCGCCCGAGATCGGCTGAGACCAGGCTATGCCCTGCCACCTTCCCTCCTTTTTCAGCCTTGCCATATAAATAAGAAATATAGATGCTGATGTACCTTGAGCAGATTACCTCAAAATGCAAAGTTCTTCTGCTCAAAAAAGCTCACATCATATATATATATATTTTGTATTGGACACAGACCTCCTTGAATCTAGGCCTGGCTTAAAATGGCTTCCAACACGTCCACTGCAAGTAACACTCTCTCTCAAGCCTTACTGTTCCGATGGAAAGGACAAAAGGAACTGTGGAGGCTGACTTATGGACACTCAGCTGGGGCCAGTCTTTCCTGGAAATAATCTCTTCCTGCCAAAGATGAGGGCAACTGTGGTTTCCTTGACCTCCACAAGACACAGTTACCATCAGCCCTGGTAGGAAGACATGCTGGGAAAAATTGGGAGAATAGTTTTTCCTCAGTTTAAAGGGCCATATCCCACAGCCACTGTGTCCCCCTCAATAAGGTTTGTGGCATAGGGGAGATTGGGTATCAATAAGGATAGAGGCAAACACTTGTGTGTATGTGTGGGGGGGGGACACGTGAGAAACCACTCAAGTTCTTGTGAGTGTCCCCATGAAACATCCACAAATGCTCCTGTTAGCAGAGATGCTCACAAATGAGTGAATAGAATTATACTGGATAGATCAGTATGGATTTATAACAAGAGTATATCCACTCTCAGCCTAAGCTACCTGCGATTTGTAAGTGACAAAGGGTGTTTCTAGGAATCACCGGAAACTCTATGGCTTTACCATAGAGTTTCCAGTGATTCCTAGAGCTCCCCTTTTTACTTCCTGGCTGTACACGGAAGTGACACAGTGACATCGACACATCACTGACACCACATCCCCCCCCACCCCCGGTCTCCGCTCCCCAACCTTCCCACTGGCAGTCCTACCTGTATGCAACTTGAAATGCACTGGGCCTTTACATATGACTTCCTACAAATAACCTGCCGCACACTCACTACGAGTGACTGTAACTGTAAAATGTAATTTAAACAAACAAAAAAAACCCAACACTTTGAACTCCATTATTGACTGTTGATTTTCTGCTCCCTGCCACATGCATAAGGGCATTCTTGGCTTGAGGAAATATTTGACTGCGGTCGAATATCAATCTTCTCTATTTTTAAAGTCCCGTTCACGACATTCTGTTGCACTCCTGTGTAGCCAAGAGACAGAAGAGAGGATGGGGCTATCCAGAAAAAGAGTGGGGAGTGATTCATGTGGGCTGGGGTCACCCACGGCTGGGAAACTGAAATCGGGCATATGCACACCAGTTCCTTTACCATTTGGGGGGGGGGTATAAATGAACAGTTATTATTGAGTTCAGTGCCCCCACCACTGAACTTGGGGACCTCCCCAAAGATGCATGCATAGTTACGGTGAAGAGCATTTTGCTAGCAGCCAATATCTGACTGATCTATCGCTGGCAGGGCTCTTTGTAGAAAAAGCACAGCAGGAACTCATTAGCATAATAGGCCACACCCAACAGCAGAAACTCATTAGCATAGTAGGCCACACCCCCGACATCACAGCACATTAACATATTAGGCTACACCCCCATGTTACCAGAAGTGTGGTCATCCAGCCACACCCACCTTTTGCTTCTTATTCCGTTTACCTTGTTTGTTGTCAAAACCCAGGGCCTTTTTTTGTAGCAGGAACTCCTTTGCATGTTAGGCCACACACCCCTAATGTAGCCAATCCTAATGAGTTTCTGCTGTTGGGTGTGGCCTATTATGCAAATGAGTTCCTGCTGGGCGTGGCCAACTTGGGAGCCAGCCGGAACTCCGTTCCTGTGCGTTCCTGCCCCAAAATAGCCCTGATCGCTGGCATTCCCAATTTAGAAAGTGACGTCAAGTCTTAGCTGTTGGTGGGTAACCAAAAAGGTTGAAACGAAGAAAAAGAAACTAAAATGTAGCTACGCGCACAGTGCTAATGTACAAAATGGCATCTATAATTTAATTATACATTAAAAAGTGCTAAAGTATCATTTAACTGCACATCTTGATGAGTTGCCCATGTTGCATCTCATGAATGTTCATCACCACTTACTCCACGGGTGAACATCTCAGTGTGAGTAAGGTCCATTCTCTGTGTGATGAGTTTTATGTATATTTTTGTTAAATTGATGGAGTGCTCAGTTTGAATTTTACCACTGTGGAAGGCTTGTAGCCAAAACACGTTTGGTATTGGTTCTTGTATATGGATATAATTTGTACCTTTTAACCTGTATTTATATGACTGAACATTTGTCTTTATATTAGGATTAGGTACTCATACGCAGAAGCATAGGATTGTGGTTTTTAAACGATCCTTTAGCACTTTTGAATGTATAATTAAATCATATATGATATTTTGTACATTAGCACTACGCGCATAGCTATATTTTAGTTTCTTTTCCTTTGTCTCAACCTTTTTGGTTACCCCCCGACCCTCCAGGGTCTCCATAAATCAGCTATGACTTGACGGCACATTCTAGATTGGGAATGCCAGCAATAGACCAGTCAGATATTGGCTGCTAGCAAAATGCATGTGTAGCTATATTTTAGTGTCTTTTTCTTTGTCTCATCCTGAAATATACTGGGTTCAGATGCGTTCAAGTGATCAGGTTATAGTTTCTTAGTGATTCAGCAAGAGGAAGAAGACTGAGAAACCCCTGGCCGAAGCTGGGTATTTATGCCTGGAAAAGGTTACATCCAAAGCACACCCCACTCCCAACTATAGGGTATTTACACTACGTAGGCCCCGGTCACATGGGCCAGATAACGCGGGGGGGGGGAGAGGCATGGCTTTTTGCACCGGTGCAATTTAACATGCCAGAACGCGATCAGATGCAGTGGTGGCAAATTGGGGTTTTGTTTGTCGGCACGTGGTTCCAGCGAATGTCAACATGACTCGAGAAGGAGCGCACTTGAGCAATCACACATAGATATTCCGTTGATGGCCTGTAGCAAACCATTTGCTAGTAGGTTTTCCTGGGTATTTTTTAACTCCGGATCTTCGGGCGGATGCTACGAGTCGGTGATGGGTGTGCTACGCTTGTCAGATGTGCCCTTGTGATCGTGCCTGTATACTCCATCCGACATTCGTGCCTCTCCCACGGCAAATCCCCCGTGTGACCGGGGCCACTGTTTCCCAGTTGGGTTACCCTAGGATCCCTGTCACCCTGCTGGTCCATTCTAGGATCCTAGCAAGCTATTGTTATGCATCCCCAACCTAAGTCCTTTTGCAAGTACAGTTCAGGCTCAAGACATAACACGACCTTTTTGGTTACCTATCTCATGCAGAGTTGTGTTTTTCTTCCCCCTTTTTTGGTCGCTCTGATCATGGAGGGTTTTCAGGGGAAGAGTCAAACAGAGGTGATTGGCCATTTCCTGCCAGTGATCCTGGACTTCGTTGATGGTCTCCTGTCCAAGTACAAACTAGGGATGAACCTGCTTAGCCGCCGATAAGATCAGGCTAGCCTGCGCCATCCGGATGAGGGTGGAGAGTAGGGTTCCCAAATCCCACCGGGGGGCGGATTTCCCCCCGCTTTTGAGGCCCGATTTCCGCCCCCGTGGAATCGGGCCCGGGGGAAACCCCACCCCCGCATGCGTGCCGCCCAGATGTGACGTACAGACGCTGGGCATGCTGGGGGCGGGGCCACAGCCATTTGAGGGGAAAACATAGAGTTTCCCCCTAAAATGGCTCCACCCCAGCGTGCGCGCTGCCCGGATGTGACGTACAGACGCAGGGCACGCTGGGGGCGGGGCCACAGTCATTTGAGGGGAAAACTCTATGTTTTCCCCTCAAATGGCTGTGGCCCCGCCCCCAGCGTGCCCGGCGTCTGTACGTCATATCCAGGCGGTGCACGCGCGCACACCCTCCAGATGCCGGGCAGGAGCCCCCCACCGCAAGGTAAGAATCATTTGGCAACCCTAGTGGAGAGAGTTCTACAGGGGTGTTGGCTGCCATTGCTACAGAACACAGTTGTTATCTCTGCACCTCATCCTTCACAAGAATGGTCCACCCCATCTTATCCTCACGACAACCTCATCAGGTAAGTTCGGCTGAGAGGCAGAGAGAGAGAGAAACTGGCCTAAGGTCATTCTCTGAGTTTCCTGGTTTGTATGAGTGTTTTTTTCTGCCCTGCACGTGTTGAGAATTAGAAATTTTAAAACTGGCAGCCTAAAAGGTCACAGCTGGATAGGCTCTTGCAGAACTCTGTTTAAAGCTCCTGACAGCACATGGATATACCAGGGGTCTCCAGCGTGGGGCCCGTGGTCGCCATGGTGACTGCCAATACCTTTTCTGGGGCCTGCCAAGTCTTTTTAGGAAGCAGGTGGGGCCAGGTAGGCCTTTTGCCCAGCAATGCTTCTCATTGACTACTGGAGATTTGATTGGCTGGTCAGATTTTCTATAAATGTTGATTTGGCAGCAGCTGCCAGCACGGCGTCAGGACCTACACTGTGTGACTGAAGTACAGTTGTTGTTGTTCAGTCGCACAGTCGAGTCCGACTCTTCGTGACCCCATGAACCAGCTCCCGCCAGACCTTGCTGTCTTCCGCCGTCCTCTGAAGTTTGCTCAATTTCATGTTCGTTGCATCTATGACACTGTCTAACCATCTCATCCTTTGCCGTCCCCGTCTTCTTTGACCTTCAATCTTCAATTCCCATGAAGAAAATGGATAATTTGGAGGGTGGATTCTATGAGACTACCCCACTGAGGTCCTTGCCCTCCCCAGGCTCCATCCCCAAATCTCCAGGAGTTTCTCAACCTGGATCTGGCAACCCTACCCCCTAACCCCCGACTGGCCAGGCCATTTCGTCTCTTTGCCCACCATGCCGTGACAGAATTCCAAATGTGCCCGCAGGCTCGAAAAGGTAGGGAGCCCCTGGAACAATACTGATCACACCATCGCTTTCTCCAGGGTGATGAAGTCCAGCTGCCCTCCACCAGAGCCAGGCCTTTTTCTGCCCTGACTTCTACCTGGTGGAACTCTCGGCCAAACAATATATCTGAGCCATGCGGGACCGAATACAGTTCTGCAGGGCTTGCAAGAAAGATTCGTCCCGTCAAGCTTTTTGGTTGAGGACAGCGATGGGTACCACCTTACCAGCACTTTCTCCCCCTCCCCTCCCTCTTCTTTTGATTCCCCACTCCTCCACTTGAAGCTGCTGGATGACCTTGGGCAAGCCGTAGTTCTGATAAGAGCTGTCCTTGAAAAAGAGCAGTTTCTGTCGGAGCTCTCTCAGCCCCACCTGCCTCCCAGGGTGTCTGTTGTGGGGAGGGGAAGGGAAAGGAGTTTGTAAGCCGCTCTGAGACTCCTTCCGGTAGTAAAGGGCGGGGTATAGATCCAATTTCTTCTTTCTTCTTCTCTTTATATCTCCTGTACCTGGTATTACATTTTGTGGCACACATGGCCCGGCCCAACAAAGTGAGATTTATATTAGATCCGGCCCTCATAACAAATGAGTTCGACAACTCTGCCCTACAGGGTCACCATAAGTCAGCTACGACTTGGCGGCTAAAATAAAATTGTGTCCTTCAGGTGTGCTCGTAAAAGAGGAAGACGCTTTGGGGAGACATGGGTTCACTGTGGGGAGAAGAGGTGGGAGCAGCCCTTCATCCTACAGCTGTCAGCCATACAAAGAGCTTGCGATGCAGGCCTCGGGCTGAAGAACTTTGGCTGCCCGCAGCGTACAGCTTCTTCCAGCAAGCCCGAGCACAACCATCGTGCATTACCAGGTTGGCAAGAGGCCAAGGACACCCATCAGTTTCATCATAAGGCCACTGGATTTTTTTTCTTCTTGGCCCGCTTCTTTCTCCGACAACAAAGTGCTTCAAGCTACGCGGCCAATGAGATTCGCGGGCCGTTCTGACCCCGGACAACAGCGAGGTCTTGGGAACAGAGTCCCCCGCACTGAGGAACTAATCACTGCCATGCCATTGTTCCGTCTGAAAAGCTATGTCCCAGCAGGCTTCGAGGTGACAGAGTTGTGTGGAAAACATTCCTAAATGCTATGAGAATCAACTTCGTTTCAATGTTTTATGGTGATTTCTTTTTTAAAACCGGTGCCTTCAGGACAACACTTTCTACTCCTTTTTTAAAAATTATTTTTGCATCGGAGGGCAATTTCTTATGCAGCCTGTCTAGGAACTGAGCCACTTGACTTCACGCGGGAGTCGCCGAGGCTCAAACCGGAGCTGTTAATGAGTCATGCTGTCATGCAAATAAAGCAACCCCCCTCGGGGCGCCATATAAATTTACAGCGTTGTTAAAGAATGTGATTATTTTCGGGAGGCCCAAAGGCTCCGACGGCAGCAAGGCTCCATGAAAGCTTGT
>NW_015170310.1:134207-137919 GCF_001447785.1 Gekko japonicus | reverse complement strand
GATTCTTGCGGTCCTTTCTTTCTCGACGGAACCTGAAATGCTTAAAAGATTTCCAAGTAGCTATAACATCCAGAGGGGCCATGGTGGCTCAAGTGGTTAAGACGCTGAACTGCAAACCGGAAGGTCGGTAGTTCGGCAGTCCGAGACCCGAGTGCCGCGTGATGGAGTGAGCTCCCGTCTCTGGTCCCAGTTCCTGCCAACCTAGCAGTTGGAAAGCAAGAAACTGCAAGTAGATAAATAGGTACTGCTTCAGTGGGAAGGAAACAGTGTTCCGTGCGCCTCGGCGTTTAGTCACACCGGCCACATGACCACGGAGACGTCTTCGGACAGCGCTGGCTCTTCAGCTTGGAAACGGAGATGAGCACTGCATCCCTAGAGTCGGATTCGACTGGCTTTCGAGCAAGGGAGACCTTTACCTTTACCTATAACATTCAGGCCTCTGGTTCTTTCAGGTCGGGGAGGGGGGGAAGAAGCACATACCAAACCACCCTAGCACTCAAAATGGTGGGCTATTGGGCTCACCCTGGATGGAGACTGCTGTTTTGCCAGGCATCATCCCACATATCTGAATCTGTGCCTGACGTTTTTGGTTTTTTTGGCAGTCAAGTCACAGTTGAGTTATGTTGACACCCACGGGGTTTTCAAAGGAAGAGTGGTTCAGAGGTGGTTTGCCTCTGCCTGCCTCCACGTCACGACCCTGGTATTCTTTGGAGGTCTTTGGAGGTCCAACTACCAGCCAGGGCCGAGCCAACTTAGTTTCCAAGATCTGACGAGATTGGACTAGCCTAACATCCTGTCAAGAGGTAAAAACTGACCTTCTCTGTCATATCTTCGTATCCTCTTGACTAAGTAGAGAAGATATTCTACCAGGGCTCTTTTTGTAGAAAAAGCCCAGCAGGAACTCATTAGCATAATAGGCCACACCCAACAGCAGGAACTCATTAGCATATCAGGCCACACCCCTGGCAGCACAGCTCATTAGCACATTAGGCCGCACCCCCATGTTACCAAAAGTGTGGTCATCCAGCCACACCCACCTTTTGCTTCTTATTCTGTTTCCCTTGTTTGTTGTCAAAACCCAGGGCCTTTTTTTGTAGCAGGAACTTCTTTGCATGTTAGGCCACACACCCCTAATGTAGCCAATCCTAATGAGTTTCTGCTGTTGGGTGTGGCCTGTTATGCTAATGAGTTCCTGCTGGGCGTGGCCAACTTGGGAGCCAGCCGGAACTCTGTTCCTGTGCGTTCCTGCCCCAAAATAGCCCTGATTCTAACCACAAATCAGACATGTGTGGTAAATGTGTGATGTAGTGATCATCTTCAACTATTATAGATCATACAGCAAAAACCGAGTGATCCACAGCTTTGGAGAACGCCTGGACTGGTCATCCAAACAGGATTACACAAGTCGTCGTCATCATCGGCTTCCTTTTCTCCTCCTCCTCCTCCTCTTCCTCTTCTCCTTCTTTTCTTTCTCTCCTATAACTCAAGGGCTGCCATTCATTCATATGAAGAGGAAGAAAGATGGGGTGGACTCGAGGAGAGTGATGCAGTGGAGTCAGCCATTAGCAGGGACCCACATATGGATTGTGGTAATTATTCAGAGTCGGGGTAACCATTTAGTCCTACCTGACCTAGATAGCCCAAGCTAGCCTGATCTCGCAAGATCCCAGAAGCTAAGCAAGGTTGCCCCTGGCCAGTATTTGGATGGGAGACCACCGAGGAAGTCCAGGGTTGCTACGCAGAGGCAGGCAATGGCAGCCCACCTCTGTTTGTATCTTGCTTTGAAAACCCCCATGAAGGGTCTCCATAAATTGGCCGTAATGGCAAAAAACAGGTAGCATTGCCCTCCTAATAGCACAGCGTCAGAGCTCAGAGGCCAAGCAGGGTCACTATGTGGATGGGAGACCACCAGGGAAGACTGGGACTGCTATGCAGAGGAAGGCAACAGAAGACCCTCTCTGTTCATCTCTTGCCTTCGAAACCCCATGGGATGGAGCTTCATGGGGTCACCATGACTTGGTTGCAACTTGATGGTACACTATCTTGACGGGTAACACAACACAAGAACACAAGAGAAGCCAATGTTGGATCAGGCCAATGGCCCATCCAGTCCAACACTCTGTCACACAGTGGCCAAAAATACCATGTGCCATCAGGAGGTCCACCAGTGGGGCCAGGACACCAGGAGCCCCCCGTTGCCTCCCAAGCACCAAGAAGCATCACCTGCCCCAGCCTGAGAGTTCCCATCTATACCTTGTGGCTAACAGCCACTGATGGACTTCTGTTTCATATATTTATCTAATTCCCTCTTGAAGCCGTCCATGCTTGTAGCCACCGCCACCTCCTGTGCCAGGCTTTGGGACAAAACTGAAATAAAGGCGCTATCTGGCCATTGCCGCTAGCTGCAGGTGGCCCAGTGGCCACCCGACAAGATTGTGCATACACAATGCATTTCTGCACAGATTGGACAAGCAACCACTACTGCACTCCCCACCGGGGGCCTCCTACAGTGGAGTCGCCTCCATCCACACTCAGGCATGGCCAGTCCTTTTGCTCGCTTCTCATAAAGGGGGAAAGGGACGAGCGGCATCCTAAGAATGGGAACGGGCTTAAGCTCCATTCCGTTATGCAGAAGACCAGCCAGGACTCGGACAGCAGGAGCCGACAAGGACTCTCATCCTACATTCCTCCAGGGACGAGTTGACTTTCCTCTTTCGTGTCTATTCAATCCCCGGGCTTTCTAGTGAGACGGGGATCCCGCTGAGCTCCAGCGGCTCTTGCAGTACGGACCCGCTCTCGCTATGAGCTGGACCGGGGCCACCGACTCATCTCGTGCACCAGCTGGCTGCCGTACAGCTGTCGAGAAGTGACAAACCCCCCCCACACTTCGGGTTGTTTGTTATTCTTTTAAAAAACTTAGGTCACATTTTCTATTTCCCCAGCGTCCCAAGGGAGACTTGAGGCAGAACTAAAAACATATAGCATCACTGTCCGATAGAACATCAATTAGCACCGGAGTGATGTTTTACTGCTTTACCCAGAGAGTGATTAAAATGTGGGATTCGCTGCCACAGACGGCTCTCAAAGGGGGTTAGATAGATTCGTGGAGGATAGTTTTTTCAGTGGCTACTAGCCATCGTGACTGACGGGGACCTCCACATTCAGAGACAGGAGGCAGCATCAGGGGAAGGCCTCAGCCTCTATGCCCTGTCGTTGGCTCTCCAGAAGAACTGGTTGGCCACTGTGTGAGTCAGGATGCTGGACTAGATGGACTACTGGTCTGATCCAACAGGGGTTACGTTCTTCTTATGAAGGTCTCAGCCTCTATGCCTTGTCATTGGCCATCCATTGAAACTGGTCGGCCACTGTGTGAGATGGGATGCTGGACCTGAAGGACCACTGGTCTGATCCTCATGTTCTTATGGAGGCCGTGGCTTCTGTGCCCTGTTGTTGGTCATCCAGAGGAACTGGTCAGCCACTGTGTGAGTCAGGATGCTGGACTAGATGGACCACTGCTCTGATCCTCATGTTCTTATGGAGGCCGTGGCTTCTGTGCCCTGTTGTTGGTCATCCAGAGGAACTGGTCAGCCACTGTGTGAGTCAGGATGCTGGACTAGATGGACCACTGGTTTGATCCAACAGGACTTATGTTCTTGTGAAGGTCTCAGCCTCTATGCCTTGTCGTTGGCCATCCATTGAAACTGGTCGGCCA
>NW_015170310.1:131739-132496 GCF_001447785.1 Gekko japonicus | reverse complement strand
AAACTTTGTTGGTCTTAAAGGTGCCACTGGATTCATACTTTGTTTTGTTAACCACAGTTAGTCTTAAATACGGTTCTGCATTCTGTACAAACATGGACATCGTAGCTTACTCCTGGCTAGGGACATATGAACACCTGCCAGTTTGGCTCATGCTCTGTTCACTGATCACAAGCAGGGACGATTTTTCGAGGACTGGTTCAGTAAGTCATCAATCTGTTTGCCGGTATTCAACATGTTGCTTCACTGTATTTATTCCTAGCCATGCATTGCGACTGAGGGGTGACATGATTGAGGTTTATAAGATTATGCATGGGAAAGAGCAGGTAGAGAAAGAGGTACTTTTCTCCCTTTCTCACAATACAAGAACTCGTGGGCACTCCATGAAATTGCTGAGCGGTCGGGTTAGAATGGATAAAAGGAAGTACTTCTTCACCCAAAGAGTGATTAACACTTGGAATTCACTGCCACAGGAAGTGGTGGCGGCTACAAGCATGGATGGCTTCAAAAGGGAATTAGATAAGCATATGGAGCAGAGGTCCATCAGTGGCTATTAGCCACAAGATATAGATAGGGGCTCTGGGGCAAGGGATGCTCTGTCTTCTTGGTGCTTGGGGGGGGGTCAACAGTGGGAGGGCTTCTAATGTCCTGGCCCCACTGCTGGACCTCCTGATGGCACTGGTATTTCTGGCCACTGTGGGATACAGAGTGTTGGACTGGATGGGCCTTTGGCCTGATCCAACATTGGCATCTCTGATGT
>NW_015170310.1:127644-131607 GCF_001447785.1 Gekko japonicus | reverse complement strand
TGTTGAAAAGGAGTAGGTTCGAAAGGTGGTAGAACATGTAAGGAACTCCCTGCTGAGGTCTTTAAGAGAGCCACTGAGTGTCCCGGAATTGAGCTAAGTGAACCAATGGCTTGGCATAAGGTGCATTCATGTGTTCACTGATCGGGGATGGAGAATCACAGCTGAGTCACAGATCAAGCAAAAGAATCCAGATGTTAACCTTCAGATCTCAGAACCAAGTAGATGGGATGATACATAGGTAGGACGTCCATGAATGCACCCCCCCCCGAAATTTTAGGCTCATTCTGTAAGATAAAGGTTTCCATTGCTCAAAAGCCAGTCAAATCCGACTCTAGGGATGTGGTGCTCATCTCAGTTTCCAAGCCGAAGACCCAGTGCTTTCCAAAGATGTTTCCATGGTCACATGGCCGGCATGACTAGACACCAAGATGCACAGAACGTTGTTACCTTCCCACCGAAGCGGGACCTCAGCTATTCTATGAGCAGGGACTAGCACTGAAGTAACTCGCACACACGACCACAGTGTGAAGTGATTTAGTTCAGGAAATAGCTTTACTCTTGAGTTGGAGAGAGAGGGTGGGGGGAGAGAGAGAGAGAGCCTTTCCACACTAGACCTTTAAACCTGGTTCAACACTATCTCCTACTAGCTATTCTGCACTACACTCAAGTTCACCCCTCTTTTTATCCCGGGTTGTTTTTTTGTCAATTCTGCATTACATTGTGGTCACCCCGGGTTCAGACTAACCACTGCCCCGGGGTATATGGATCCTGTTCTGCCGCAGGCTTCCCCTCAATCCAACCTGGCCCCGGATGCAGATTTAAGTGCAGAATTTTTAATTCGGTTTTGATCCTCCCCGTCCCTTTCCTGTCATACCTAGGACATTAAACTCGGGTTTACTGTATGCAATGCAGAACTTATAATGGCAGGGCAGGCAGGCAGGCAAGCAAATTGGAGCGGGACGAAATCAGTGCAGAAAACAACAGACAAACAGAGATCACAGCAAGGTAGGCCCTTTCCGTACCTGCCTGCCACTCCGGATTAAAAAGAAGGCTGAATTCGATTTTAGTGCAGAATTGCTTGGGTTTTAATGTGGGTTAAAAGGCAAGTGTAAGGAAATAACATTAAAAGGCCACGAGTCAAACACAGAGAAAACCCCGGGTGACGTCCAAGTGTAGAAAGGGCCTTAATTGCATAGCTTGGGTTCCTAATTCGTTCTGGGCTAGGCCAGGGAACAATTTTTATTTTTGCCATCTGAAGTGCTATTTCCCTCACAAGGAAGGGCGGAGGTCCATAGGGTTCCCCCACCCCCACCCATCACAAGCAAGGAAAACAGAAGCCAGGGGAGGTGATTCAGGCCATGAAAATGGTGACGTGGAAAGTGATAAACCTGACAAATCCAGTTAGAAAAGCGGAGAGGGGGGGACTATCGGGAAATCCATGTTTCGATCTTTATTAATCATGTCCACTTTAGCCCTTATGCACATGCACGTGTGTTAAGTCGCTTCTGACTTATGGCAGCCATGTGAACTGAACTGATGACCTCCAAAATGTCTTATCGCTCAGAGCCTCGCTCAGGTCTTGCAATCTGAGGGCCCTTGTGGCTTCCTTGATGGAGTCGATCCATCTCTGGTTGGGTCTTTCTATTTTCCTGCTGCCTCCAACTTTTTCTAGCATTATTGTCTTTTCCAGTGACTCTTCTCATGATGTGACCAGGACCGAAGGACAAAAACGTACCAAATGAAAATAAATGTGCAAATAGTGGAGTGAGAAAATCTCGGCAGGAAGCTGCCAGAAGAGACAGGACTATGGTTAAGGGAAGAGAGCTTCTACTATGAATTATGATCCCCTACCACCAGGGCTGCAGTGGCTCAAGGGGTTAAGACGCTGCAGATCAGAAGGTCGGTACTTCAGCAGTTCGAGACCCGAGTGCCGCATGACGGAGTGAGCTCCCATCTCTGGCCCCAGCTCCTGCCAACCTAGCAGTTTGAAAGCAAGAAACTGCAAGTAGATAAATAGGTACCGCTTCAGTTGGAAGGGAACAGCCTTCCGTGCGCCTCGGCGTCTAGTCATGCTGGCCACATGACCACGGAAACGTCTTCAGACAGCGCTGGCTCTTCGGCTTGGAAACGGAGATGAGCACCGCATCTCTAGAGTCGGATTCAACTGGCTTTCGAGCAAGGGAAACCTTTACCTTTACTTAACCACCACCCGCCGTTGACCAACAGGATTCATATTATTTATTTATTATTTAGATTTGTATCCCACCCTCCTCTGGTTTGTATTAACCTCCCCTGGTTCGAAAAGGTAGTTGCATCTCCTTGCTTTTCTCCCCAGGCATTCAGTAATCCCTCCCCCCTCCCCTCCCCGGCCACTGCTCTTATTACGCTACGTAAGATCAAAATCCAAGGCAAGAATTAACAATAATACCTATGTTTTAATACACCATTGCAACAAGGGCTATGGGGAGGGGGGGGAACACTGAAAGAATGTTATCTATCGCCGGTCCATTACAAGGTGCGCTTAAAATACATTTAGGCTGGATTATACTATTTTAAAAGAGTTTTATCATCGCCACTCGCGCGATTGCCAAGCCATTCTCTACCAATTATTGCATAACAAAGGAATGCGTTATGCGCTGCGGAGAGCTGCGTGCTTTCAAATTTCACTGTAATCCAGGACACATATCATTACCTTTACAATAGGCTGAGATCGAGTTATGTTTATTGGTTGGCTGGCTATAACATAAATGTGGGCAGCAAATCTTTCTTTCCCTTACATGTTTATCTGTATTTATATCACTTTCCCCCCCAGCCCCGTGCTTCTAGCATCTTATGCCTGGTCCCATTGAGAGAGAGTGGAGAGCGGAGAATGTGCTGGACTTGGGTTGTAAAGGTAAAGGTAAAGGCAGGGCTTTTTGTGTGGAAAAAGCCCAGCAGGAACTCATTAGCATAATAGGCCACACCCCTGGCACACAGCTCATTAGCATATTAGGCCACACCCCGTGCCTTCCCTTGGCTTGCCCGAGTACCCCGTGGCTGCAGGGAGCCCAGGCAAGCTGGCCCTTGGACAGGTTGGGGCAGGCACGGGGAGGCATTTAAATGCCTCCCCAATCCTTCCAGGGGGGGCCCTGGCCCCCCCGCCTTGGAGTCATCTGGGGGGGTTGCTCTCCAGGCCTTCCCTCTGTAGCCACACACGCAGAGTTTTTGGCTGTAGTGGGCATGGGTGGGCGTGTCCAACTCTGAAGCCAGACGGAAGTCCGTTCCTGTGCGTTCCTGCCCAAAAATAGCCCTGGAAAAGTATTTTTTAAAATTTTATTATATTTATACCCCGCCCTCCCCGCTAACGGGCTCAGGGTGGCTTACATAAGGCACAAAGTGCATACAATATATAAAGGCTAAAACAATTAAAATTCGGTTCCATCAGACGCACAAATAGAAAAATTCTGACATTTTGTATAACAGGAGGGGGGGGGCTAGGGCCGCAAACAGATATAACCTGGCCCTCCGGCAGTATCGCTTGTCCTGGGATAAATGGATGCTGTTATAACCAGGGATAAATGCAAGGTATTGTGTCGCGAGTTGAACTCGCGAGTTGAACTCTTGGTGCTTGGGGGGGTCAACAGTGGGAGGGCTTCTAATGTCCTGGCCCCACTGCTGGACCTCCTGATGGCACTGGTATTTCTGGCCACTGTGTGATACAGAGTGTTGGACTGGATGGGCCTTTGGCCTGATTCAACATTGGCGTCTCTTATGTTCTCTTATGTTCTTATGACAAAACCAGGGATGAGATCCAAGTGAGGAAAGGACCACTGAGTGAGTGACTTAGAATGTCTGGACATTGGGTAAGGAGGGGCGCTACATCGTACAGGTATTATATCCTTGAATGGGATGCCTCTCTTTGTCTACTACACCAGTTTGGTGTAGTGGTTAAGTGCGCGGACTCTAATCTGGGAGAACCGGGTT
>NW_015170310.1:121976-126882 GCF_001447785.1 Gekko japonicus | reverse complement strand
CCCACCTACCTCACAGGGTGACTGTTGTGGGGAGGGGAAGGGGAAGGAGATTCTAAGCCACTCTGAGACTCCTTTGGGTGGTGAAGGGCGGGGTATAAATCCAATCTCTTCTTCTTCTTGTAGAGACAATGCCCTCGTTCTCCCACACACATGATGCTGGACAAAATGGCCATTTGTGGATAAGGAAAGTACTGTTTAGATTAGGCTTCTTTCTCCCCTTTCAATTGCAACTTGAATGTGAATGGAATCTCCTTGAATAAACATAGGTTCACCTTTTTTGCAATATACTTCTTGGGAGATTTCTTTACTGCACTGCTGCACACATGGGATTCACTGTTGCAGGAGGTGGTGGTGGGCCCAATGTTCCCTCTAAGCTGTGGAGTCTTGTGAGCAAAAATTCTACTTTGTGAGCTACTGGCATTAAAGTTGTGAGCGAGGCATTAAAGTTGTGAGCGAGGGATTTGGCTACTGCATAAATTAGTTTGCTCCAGAGCTATCTTTCCTGAGCTAAGACAAAAATGTGTGAGCTGGAGGCTAAAAAAACCCTGTGAGCTAGCTCACACTAACTCGGCTTAGAGGGAACACTGGCCGGCGGCTACAAGCATGGACGGCTTCAAGAGGGAATCGGAGAAACATCTGGAGCAGAGGTCCATCAGTGGTTATCAGCCACAAGGTACAGATGGGAACTCTCAGTCTGGGGCAAGGGATGCTCTGTATTCTTGGCGCTGTCCCCTAATAGACTAGAAACTGTCACCTAATCGACCCACAGTCGCAGAAAACATATACCGCTTTCCCCTCTCTGTTTATGCTGTTCTCTCCTCTGCTCTTTCACTCTGCTCCCATCTCATAACTTTTTACAGGGCCCCAATGAAAACCAAAGTTTTTACTCAAGCCACGCCAGGCCAAAGAATTATGGCCCAATTAAACCATTCACCAGGCCACCAAATCCCTCCTCCCACACAGACATGCCGTAATGATCTCACTAAGCCATGTTGGCATCGGAGACGTCTGCACATGCACGGCACAGTCCAAAAATACCGCTTCTATCTTCTGAGCTATGGAGCACAACCTTCCCGGTACATACACCAAGACAAAACACACATACCAACATACAACAACAACAACTGAGTATCTTCTTTTAATCAATTCCCATCCATTTTAACTTCACAATGGGGTTTAATTTTAAACAACTTTGTTAAAAAGTCAGTCTTCTAGGTTGTTGGGGGGCTCTTTTTGTAGCAGGTACTCATTTGCATATTAAGCGACACACCCCTAATGTAGCCAATCCTCCAAGAGCTTACAGTAGCCCCTGTAAGAAGAGCTCTGTAAGCTCTTGGAGGATTGGCTACATTAGGGGTGTGTGGCCTAATATGCAAAGGAGTTCCTGCTACAAAAGGAGCCCTTAAGACTTACAAAGGGAAGGGTTTTTAATGATGTCTTGACTTTTTCCCCTCCCTTGGCTAGACCGTGCTGATCCACACACACCCAACCTCCAGGAACCTACCAGTCCAGAGTTGGCAACCCTGGTCTGACGTCTCCTGATATAGCAACCTTCCAAACAAAGCCGATCTGGATCTGCCAAGTGCATAAGTGGGAGATGTCCTGGGAACATTCTGTAATCCACCTAGAGTCTTATGATGGAAGAAAGCCAGGATACCGATGTAATAAATAAATACTATAAACCTTTCCCAGAGGACCACTCTGAAGGCCTCCAGGAGAGAACCCAAATGTCCTTTCCCTGGAGTGGTGGTAAGGACAGTTCTGTACACTTCAAAGATGTGCCAAGATTTGCTACTTGAAGACGATCTGCTCATGGTTCTGAATGGTGGGATTGGCTCCACACCGTTCCAGAGGGTTCTTGGGAAGCACCCTAGCTGTTCACCATGGAAATCCACCCTAGGAGGATCCAAAGAAGCTGATTTCAGACGTTAGCCATGTTAGTCTGCCGTAGAAGAGTTGTATCTCGGTTCAGTAGCACCTAACCAGCCAACAAGAAATTGGGGGTGTAACTTTTCAAGTCAAAGCTCCTTCATCATATACCTTGAAGAAGGAAGCTGTGATTCTCAAAGACTACCTCCCCCAAACCCTTGTTGGTCTCTAACCTTGAATCTAGTGCCCAGTATAGGGTCCAGATCACGTGAAATGATGATATCACTTTCCTCTGCTCTGGTTAGACCTCACCTGGAGTACTGGTGTTCAGTTTTGGGCACCACGATGTAAGAAGGGTATAGACAAGCTGGAACGTGTCCAGAGGAGGACAACAAGGATGGTGAGGGGTCTGGAGACCAAGACCTATGAGGAAAGGTTGAAGGAACTGGGTATGTTTAGCCTGGAGAGGTGACGACTGAGAGGTGATATGATCACCATCTTCAAGTACCTGAAGGGCTGCCGTATAGAGGATGGTGCAGAGTTGCTTTCTGTTGCCCCAGAGGGTTGGGCCAGAGCCAACGAGTTGAAATTAAATCAAAAGAGTTTTCGGCTAAACATTTGGAAGAATTTCCTGACAGTTAGAGCGGCATTGCATTTGCTGAAATACTTCTGATGAATTAGGGAAGGCTGTTTTTGTATCCAGTTCGTGGGGCGGGGGAAAAAACACAAAAGCGCGTAAATCACTTTACGCTGAACGGTTGTGACTTCTTGGGAGATTTTCAAATAGAGACTAGATGGCTATCTGACAGCAATGTTGATTCTGTGAACTCAGGCAGATGACGAGAAGGGAGGGCAGGGAGGGTCGCCTCAGTGCTTAGTTCTTGTGGCCCCTTCTTACACACCCAGGGAAATGCTGATCACCACTTTGGGCTCAGGAAGCAATTTTTCTCCAGGCCAGTTTTTGCCAGGGATCCTGGAGCGGTTCTTTTGCCATCTTCTGGGCATGGAACAGGGGTCACTGGGGGTGTGTAAAGGGGGAGGTCAAAGAAGACGGGGACGGCAAAGGATGAGATGGTTAGACAGTGTTGTAGATGCAACGAACATGAAATTGAGCCAACTTCAGAGGACGGCGTAAGACAGGAGGGCCTGGCGTGATCTGGTCCATGGGGTCGCAAAGAGTCGGACTCGACTGTGCGACTGAACAACAACAAGAGGGGGAGGTATTTGTGAATTTCCTGCATTGTGCAGGGGGTTGGACTAGATGACACTGGAGGTCCCTTCCGACTCTATGATTCTTTTAAAGAAGCTGAATACCCCACCCGAACTCAAGAAGCTTTTCCCCACGGTCTGTTCACAGGAAGGACTCTGATAGGCCAGGCCAAAGGTCCATCTGGTCCGGTGGCCAACCAGATGCTTGCAGGAAGTTCATGAGCAGAACACGAAGCAGCCACCGTGTTCAGAGGTTCACTGCTTCTGAACAAGGAGGCTCTATTTAGCTATCAGAGCTAATAAAAGAACACAATTGAATAAGTGTATTATGAAAGATGGCAAGATGTTATCTACCCCTTTCCCCGGTATTATGCATAATGTTGCAAGCTTCTACAAACAACCTGGTTGTTGTTATTTCTCCCCCCCTCTTGAACTCCAAGCCCCAAGAGCTTTAACCTTTGCTCACTGCAAAGGTGCGGCATCTGCTAGAATATTTGGGCTGCCCTTCCGTGCACTTTCCCCGGATCTTTGATATTTAACGTTAGGCTATTTTGTAGCAGTCAGTCTCCATTTCGGATGATGACAATATCCTAATTAAGCAAACACTGGGGTTGGCACAGGGGAAATTCAGCTTTAATGCACACAAATGAATTAAACTAAACATAAGCTGGTTATGAAACACTGACAAGGGCTGGGAGGAGAGGCGGAAGGAAAGGAATGAATTTAAGCATTATTAAAATGACAAACCCCGGGATCGCCGACTGTAAACAATTTTTGCCACTCAATTAAACAGTCCATTAAATTTTCCCCCCCCCCCCCCGAAATAGATGTTTGGGGCCGGCCAATCGGAGGGGAACTGTCGGCTTTGCCGTGGTTAAGGATCTCAGTTAACGGAGTAGATTTCAAAACCTGTCTCTCTCTTATATAACCCATCACTGCGGCACCATCCAGGCCCTGTGTACGACGCCGTTCCTTCTGGAAAATAATCAGGAACACGCCAGCCATCGCCCTGCCACGAGAGAGTGACGCGACTTGTCCTTGGTGGGACATAAACAACGTACAGAGCCAGAGAGCAAAAAGGGGGGGGACAGCGAAGGAGAAGAGAATATTCCTACTAAACATCTTGTTGTTATCGTTGCGTTTGCTGAAATACTTCTGATGGATTAGGGAAGGCTGTTTTTGCATCCAGTTTGTGGGGCGGGGGGAAAAAACACAAAAGCGTGTAAATCACTTTACGCTGAACGGTTGTGACAGAGGGGAAAGTTCTGTAATGCTGACAAACAGTGCTGGAAAATGTATGGGTAGGATTTGTTAGAGAGGCTCAAACTTGTCCAAGGGAGCATAAAATTCCATATTCCAATTGTGACCAACCCTGATGCCTCTCTGATAATGACCAAGCCAAAGTACCATGCACCCAACATTAGGCACAACTGTTCCCTACATATATATTACAATAGGGAACAGTTTTGCCTGATGTTGGCTGCGTGTGTGTGTGTCTATAGACTGCTGGGGCGGGCTCCCTCATGGCTTTAAGCACCCTGCAACCACTGCTGCACCTGACAGACAATCGCCTGTTAGGTGTAGGAGGTGGGAGGAGTGTGTTGGGAGCCATCAGAGAGGTTGGACCAGCAGCATCGCTAAGGTGATCCTGCTGGGGCGGTGTCCCTGATGGATTAAAATACCCTGGTCCTGCTCCTATACCTGACAGACACCCGCCTGTCTGGTGTTGGGGGGATTATGTTTAAAGGTATCAGGGAGGCTGGGCCAGCAGCATCGCTAAGGTGATCCTGCTGGGGCGGTGTCCCTGATGGATTAAAATACCCTGGTC
>NW_015170310.1:115100-121596 GCF_001447785.1 Gekko japonicus | reverse complement strand
GGCTCTGGGAGAGTGCCCCAGCCTTGAGCAATCAGCATCAATTTGCTGTGGTGACCTCAGCAGGGTATAATGACAAAGAGTCCACCATTTTCTCCAGGGGAACTGATCTCTGCCATCTGAAGAGCAGTTGTAATTCTGCATGATCTCCATCCCTTCCCTGGAGATTGGTAATAATGGTTCCCCATGAGGGAATGGCTGGCTTGGAGGGTGGAGTCTACGGCATCACACTTGTCTGAGGTCCCACCCCTCTTGAAACCTTACCATCTACAGGCTCCACCACTCAAATCCCCAGGAATTTCCCAACCTGGAGTTGGCAACCCTATCTCCCTCTGAGCCAACCATCAACCTACCATTACCTGGCCCCTGGCTTCAGCTCTCCATCTCCTCCCCCTCCCTCCTAGAGAGCAGTTGTAATTCTGAGTAATCTCCAGGTCCCACCTAGAGACTGGCAACCCTAGGGGTAAGTCAGCCGCACAGCAGGGGGTTGAAGAGAATGGTTTGATGGTCGCTGGCCCACCTCATTAGCCAGCCAGCCATGGTGGAGCCAAAAAGGAGAGAGAGCCATTTTAAGTTTATTCTGACAGGAAAGTGGCAAAGCTGGCAGTAGGCAGGGGAGGAGGTTATGCTGAAAATCCTTTGTTTTTTTTACTGACAGAAGTTGGTTACCTACCAACAGCCACTGAGGGGACAGTTAGTCACAGTTAGTCCCACACAGGAGCCAAGAGAAGTGTCTTCCTCAGGAGAGAGTCTGGCTTTCCAGGAATCTGCAGCTCATTTCCTCTAGGCCAGACCCTCCCTGGTGCTGGTGCTGGTGCTGGTGCTGGTGCTGAAGGAAAGCGGGGGAGCCTTTGAAAGGCGCTGGGCAGCCTTCTCTGTGGTACATCCCGCTGAGCTATCACCCTGACAAAGCACCAGCCTTGTGGCCGAGGGAGAGGGGCCACGAGGGGCAGCGAAGGTGAGTGCTCCCCCTGCTTGCTGCCGCTCTCTAGGTCTGCCTCCTTCTCCCCTGTGGAGGGGTTGCTGCTCCCTCAGCAGAGCGTCCATCCCCTTCGCCGTCTCCCTCCAGACTGAGAGCGAGACACTGGCTGCCGGCTCTGTGGGCGGGGCTGAGCCAACACAGCAAGACAATGCAGCCAGGGGATTGGGAGTCCGCAAGAGTGGCAGCCGAGTGGGCCAAAGGCTGTGGGAGCATGTCCAGGAGTCACACCAAAACAGCTTTATTATATAGGAGATATATATACATATATATACATACACACATACATACACACAGAGAGAGAGACATTTAAAAACTTTCTGCTACTTTAGTTCTTTGTGTTATACTTTTGGTTTTGTATTGAGTATGTATACTATATGGTTTTTCTAAGGAGGATGACAATGTGTCACCAGGTTCTGATCCCTGGGAGATGTGCTGTAGGATTTGTAGGTAGTGTATCTAAATCTACCCATCAAGCACCCAAGGCTGTTACTCACTGGAGAAAGCAGAAGGTGGACTTTGAGGTCCTTTGGTGGCAACACATGGCTCTGCTCTGAGCCATCCCTTTAAGGCCTATATGCCTTTCTGGGCAAGATCCCCACCTGACCTCATCTGCTTTCTGAAAATATTTGGTGGGCTCCAAGAAAGGTGTTGGTGGGCGCTGTGGTGCCCACATGAATTACGTTGGGGATCCCTGTGATAATAATTCATTATTGTATGGCATTGTGTGTAGTACAGCCAGGAGATCCTAAAATTGTCTGGTAGCCTTAAATTCTAGTTCTTCTGCGGTGAACTAGACTTATTTGATGGGGGGGCCCTGTTGAGTCTTGTGAGCAAAAAATCTATTTTGTGAGCGACTGGCATTACAGCTGTGAGCGTGCGATTTGGCTGCGGCATAAATTAGTTTGCTCAGAAGCTATCCTTCCTGAGCTAAGACAAAAATAATTCATTATTGTATGGCATTGTGTGTAGTATAGCCAGGAGATCCTAAAATTGTCTGGCAGCCTTTTCTAGTTCTTCTATGGTGAACTAGACGTATTTGGTGGGTGGGCCCTGAGAAGAGCTCTGAAAGAGCTGTGACCAATGCACCCTCGAAGCTGTGGAGTTTTGTGAGCAAAAATTCTACTTTTGTGAGCGACTGGCATTACAGCTGTGAGTGTGTGATTTGTGAGCGACTGGCATTACAGCTGTGTGTGATTTGTCTGCTGCATAAATTAGTTTGCTCTGGACCCATCCTTCCTGAGCAGAGACAATAATGTGCAAGCTGGAGGCTAAAAAACTGCGTGCTGGCTCACACTAACTCAGCTTAGAGGGAACACTGGCTGTGACTGACCCAAGGTCACCCAGCTGGCTTCATGTGGAGGAGTGGGGAACTGAAACTGGTTCTCCTGATAAGAGTCGGCCGCTCGTAACCACGACACTGAACTGGCTCTCACGGGGACCCCTAGACTGCAGTGGATTCCTGACACTGTACTGATAAGAGTCTGCCGCTCGTAACCACGACACCGAACTGGCTCTCACGGGGACCCCTGCACTAGACTGCAGTGGATTCCTGACACTGTATTTGGCACCCTCTTCAACACCCCATGATGGGGATGCAGTGCATACAGAATTTTTAAAACTGTTTACCTCTGCTTGCAGTGCGCAAGTCAATCTCTCTCTTGCTAAGCCAAACGAATGTATTTGTTTATGTAGATTGGACATCTTCCTACTATTTGAATTAGTAACATGACGGTATCGGCGCAGGCCCGGTCTGATGTATTTAATGTCAACATGGCTCATGTCGCCGAGGACCGGGAAACATAGCTCCGCTTGTTGGCCATAGAATAAATTTGCCAAACAGAACCGGCGCCGCTCTAGAGTTCAAATTAGCACGAGCAACTCTGTTATCAGTAGTCTTTCGCCTGCCACTCCGTGCTTCTGAGAGAAAACACTTAGAAAGTGGAAACGTTACATCTGGCTACAGCTGCATATTACATGGTCCATTGAGACTCAGATGCTGATGGCTGGACTGAATAACAAACAGCTGGGCCGCCTTGCAAAGATCAGGAAATCACAAGGAAAAGCTTGTGTGGTAGCTCAGCAGCTTCTAAACACAATAAACTGCGTTTCGAGAGCTATTAGCATTTCAGAACAACATCACCCGAAGAGCAGAGTTCAGCTTCCTTGCCGATAAAAACATCATCCAGGTTACAACACCAAGAATGTCTGCAAATTTCTCCACCGTTTTTTTGGGCGCAAGAGCAGTTCTGTTGTGGCATGCACACCCCCACAGGCAATTTGGGAGGGTCCGTGGCTCAGTGGTAGAGCATCTGCTTGGTATGCAGAAGGTCCCAGGATCAATCTACAGGATTTGTCCAAACACCACACCACCCCTGCATTGCTAGCAACACGATGACATCACTTCCAGTGCGTACCGGAAATGACATCACTGTGTTGCCAGCAATGCAAGCCAAGGCCTAGTTTTCCTGCTGGTAAGTCCATGCTGATCTGCCGGGATCTCGCAGTCCCAGGTAGTAGGGTCTGTTTCAACGCTACACCAGCCACGTGGAAGACACTGGGAAACCCTTTCTCATGACAGCAGGGCTGCAATATATAGATCCAAAACTTCTATTTGCTGAAAGGGAGCTAGGAGAGCTGCTACAGTCACCTGGTTCTTAACCCGGTGTGGCAGACCCTTGCATGTACGACACTGATTTTCCAGAAGGGAGCCCTACTGGGGTACAGTCACAATATACAAAGGGAACAGCATCAAAGAAGGCCCCCTCTTCCATAATAGGCGGTGGCACAGAACTCTGTTTATACAGCACATTATGTATATTGGGCTAGGATTGCCAATCAGCAGGTGGCACCTGGAGATCTTCTGCTACTACAGTTGATCTCCGGATGACCGAGGGTGATTCTGCATCTAGCAGCCGCTCCACATTTTCTCAACTGGGAGGAAAAAGTACAGCTCAAAACCACACGCAAATACCTTGGGGCAATGCCGCACTGACTGCAAAGTCACCTCTGAACGGCCATAAATCTATGCAGAAGGTACCATAAAATCCAATGATCAAAGGAAGCGAAAGCGGCATGGAGTGTGGAGGCTACCATAAAATCCGATGCTCGAAGGAAGCGAAAACGGCATGCGATGCAGAGGGGAATTTCTGTTCCAAGGTGGGTTTGCTAAAACAACAGAGGGAAAAGCCAATGCAGAATCAGCACATGCTCAGTTCCTCTGGAGGAAAAGGGCTGCTTTGGAGGATGGATTCTATGGTATTCTATCCTCTTCAGGTCTCTCCCTTCTCCAAACCCCCTCCCAGCTCCACCCTCAAAATCTCCAGTTATTTCCCAACTTGGATCTGGTAATCCTATAGTGGGCCCACCTTTGATATCTCTAGGGTTAAGGATGTACAGATATGCTACTTTTTAGACCACTGACATCAAATAATATAAAATTGTGTTAACGTAATGGGAAACATTCAAAACAGAATAGTCTGAAAGTAAAGGGTCAGACGTTTAGTTTGCACAAGTTGAGAAGAGAAACGGAAGTAGAGATTTTTGCAGTTGAAATGATGGGGCTGCAAGATTCGGTAGCATCCTCTGTCAGTGCGTGGTATGAAAATGGGATAGATGAGCGAGTCACTGCAATAGTTATGGGAACAATCACCAAAGTATGCTGTATGTATTTTAACCTGCATCACTTTAATACAAGATAATTATTCTCCTATTGTAATGCGCAAACTGTCTTATAAGATACTATGTAATACGCAAGCTACTTTATAAGATACTATGTAATGTATAAGGAGCTGCGGTGGCTCAAGTGGTTAAGATGCTAAACTGCAGGCTGTGGAAGGTCGGTAGTTCAGCAGTTCGAGACCTGAGTGTGCCGCATGACGGAGTGAGCTCCCGTCTTTAGTTCCAGCTCCTGCCAACCTAGCAGTTCGAAAGCAAGAAATTGCAAGTAGATAAATAAGTACCACTTCAGTGGGAAGGTAACAGCGTTCCGTGCGCCTTGGTGTTTAGTCATGCCGGCCACATGACCACGGAAACATCTTCGGAGAGCGCTGGCTCTTCGGCTTTGAAATGGAGATGAGCACCCCAACCCTAGAGTCGGATTCGACTGGCTTTCGAGCAAGGGAACCTTTACCTTTATGTAATATATGCAATAACCCAATAAAGCTTTTTATATATATAAAAAAATGGGATCGATGAACAGCCAGAAAAGGCAGGTCTCTGTCTTAAAGAACTTCACAATCTAAATCTAGCCCTGGGTGATGGGCTGTTAGGTTAGACAATGCGCTGGAGCCATTACATTTGCAACTGGGATTCGTCACAGATACCCAGCATTCTAAAAAAATCAAAATAAAAACTCCACGGTGGTTGTTATGTATTTTCCTCCAAAGAAGAGAACGGACCTCATTTTGTAACAGTGAAGGCCATTCTTTTGGGACCTTATATTCTTATACTTTGAAGTCTTTTTAATGAGGGTAGAAAGGGTATACATTCCATTTCTTAGTGGCAATTTTAGCGCAACAATAGGCCGCAATTTTCAGTCTCTCGAAAATGTAATTATAGATAATGTTTGCATCAGTAGCACGAACACAATGGGCACGCGGGGCAGGAAAACCCCGCTCCAACGGGCACCCTCTTAGGTGACAAAGCTTGCCTTCGGCCAAAAGGGATGGATCTTCAACGAGCTAATATCTGGCACAAGATGGCCGGCATGAGAAGAGTTCAGCCTTGTGTGTGACATCCTGCTTTCTCGCTTCCTCCATTATCCGAGCCTTTGCATTGAGAGACGCATTTAAGCCTTGAACGGAGATGAACTCACAAGTCTTTCAGGGACTGAAGCCGAGAAAGCGCTTCTGTCATTTTAGCTAAAAGCCAGATGACGAATGCTCATCATCACACAACTTGGTGGTGGTGCCAGGCCCCCAAGTGGTCCGCTGTGGGAACACCTCTTCCTATATACCCCTCAGGGAGCTTTACACTCAACCAGTACCAACTTGTTGGTAGTCCCTGGTCCCAAAATGGTTCTGCTGTCCTTGACCAGGGCCAGGAATTTTTTTAGCCCTGGCCCCATCCTTGTGGAACTCTCTTCCTAGAGAGATCCAGGCCCTGTGGGACATAGAATCATCCAGTTAGAGTTGAAGTGACCTCGCAGGCCATCTAGTCCAACCCCTTGCACTCTGCAGGAGCATAGCTGAAAGAGAGCTCTGCGATACCTACAACATACCCGACAGATGGTCGTCCAGCCTCCGCTTGAAAACCTCCACGAAGGAGCATCCGCCACCTCCCGAGGCAGACTGTTCCACTGCTCAACCACTCTTACAGTTAGGAAGTTTCTCCTGATATTTAGCAGGTAACGACTCCCTTGTAATTTCCACCCATGAGATCTAGTCTTGCAATCCGGAGCAAGAGAGAATAGATCTGCTCCATCTTCTACATGTAAAGGAAAAGGTTCCCTTGCTCGAAAGCCCGTCGAGTCCGACTCTAGGGTTGCGGTGCTCATCTCCATTTCAAAGCCGAAGAGCC
>NW_015170310.1:79879-115016 GCF_001447785.1 Gekko japonicus | reverse complement strand
CCGAAGAGCCAGCGCTGTCCGAAGACGTTTCCGTGGTCATGTGGCCGGCATGACTAAACACCGAGGCGCACGGAACGCTGTTACCTTCCCACCGAAGTGGTACCTATTTATCTACTTGCAATTTCTTGATTTCGAACTGCTAGGTTGGCAGGAGCTGGAACTAGATACGGGAGCTCACTCCGTCATGCGGCAACTCGGGTCTCGAACTGCTGAACTACCGACCTTCCGCAGCCTGCAGTTCAGCGTCTTAACCACTTGAGCCTTCAAATACTTGAAGACTGCAATCATGTCTTGACTATGTTCCGCAGGGCCTGTAAGACTGAGATGTTTCATCAGGGATACGGTTGAGGACAGTGATGGCTCATAAGATCAGTGGCCTCTCAGGTTTCTTTTCCCTTCGATTTTTATTTCCATAACCCTGGTTAAGAACTTCCGGTCAGTGGAATATGATGTTATACTAGTCACTCCAGGTCCTTGCAGGAGAGAGGTGTGATGCCATCCGATTGAATTGCATGTACCTCTAATTGAGGTTCCCTCTCTTACAGTGTTAGCAGCGTACTGGCTCGGCTACTCTGCTTTTCTTCTAGCACAATATTTTAAACTGCAGCCCTCACCTGGGTAGTCCAGGCCAGCCCGATCTCGTCAGCTCTCAGAAGCTAAGCAAGGTCGACTCTGGCAAGTACTTGGATGGGAGATCCTTTTGGAATTCCAGCAGCCGGGAGTGCGGGGGCAGGCTTTATGCAGCCACCTCTCTGAATATCCTCCAGGCCCCCAATAGGGGTCAGTCACCAGAGGTCGCCATGACTTCCAGGTGCACGCGCATGCACACACACTCACTCGTATGCGTGCACAAACACACACACACACACAAAATACCAATCCCCCCCAAATATCTTAAACCGCAAAGGACACCAGTTTCAGTTCTGGTGGTGGTGGGGGGGAAGAGACGAAGGAAAAAGGCAGAAACTGAAAACTTAATTCGGCTTGAGCAATCTGAGTGAATATGAGAAGAGGAAGAGAAGAGAAGGGATTGGATTTATACCCCACCCTTCACTACCCAAAGGTGTCTCAGAGCGGCTTACAAACTCCTTTCCCGTCCCCTCCCCACAACAGACACCCTGTGAGGTAAAAGCTGAAGAAGAGATTGGATTTATACCCTGCCCTTCACTACCCAAAGGTGTCTCAAAGCAGCTTACAAACTCCTTTCCCTTCCCCTCCCCACAACAGACACCCTGTGATGTAAAAGAAGAAGGATTGGATTTATACCCTGCCCTTCACTACCCAAAGGTGTCTCAGAGCGGCTTACAAACTCCTTTCCCTTCCCCTCCCCACAACAGACACCCTGTGATGTAAAAGAAGAAGAAGAGATTGGATTGATCCCCTGGGCTTACAAACTCCTCTCCCTTCCCCTCCCCACAACAGACACCCTGTGAGGTAGGTGGGCCTGAGAGAGCTCTGACAGAAACAGCTCTTTTTCGAGAACAGCTCTTATCAGAACTACGGCTTGCCCGAGGTCATCCAGCCAGGTGCAAGCAGAGGAGTGGGGAATCAAACCCGGTTCTCCCAGATTAGAGCCCGCGCACTTAACCACGACACCAAACCACCACCAAACCACTACACCAAAGAGTGGGGTGCAGAAGAGAATCAAGGGTATACATTTGATCTACAAAAAGTAACATGTGTCAGCCTATGGTTGCCAACCCCCTGATCGCCTCCGGACAAGAGAGATCAGTTCCCCTGGGGAAAATGGCTGCTCTGGAGGGTGGGCTCTACGACATCTCATCCCTGCCAAGTTCCCTCCCCTCCCCAAGTCCCGCCCTCCTCGGGCTCCAAACCCCCCCTCCCCGATTTCCAGGAAGTCCCTAAACCAGAGGCGGCAATCCTCATGGAGCACAGCATGAAGTGAATCAACGTTAAGATAACAATGATCCACATTTCTACGCACAGAGTATGTAGTGCTGGAAACCTAAAAGCATCCCAGGGCTGATCCAACCAGAGGTCATTTCGGGGGGGATCGCAGTTCCCCCGGGTGAGGTACGGGGGGCGGGGCACATGACGAAGCCCCACCCCCTGCTTCCGGCCGCCCCGCTTCCGGCCCTCATTCAGCCAGGAGGAGGAAGGAGAAGAGGGAGGGTAAGTTGCTTCCTCCCCGCCTCTCCCCACCCCTGCCTGCCTGGGGCTAGGGAGGGCCTTGGCAGGGTTTCCTCGCACTCCCGCCGGCAGTGGAGCTGCCAGGTCGGCAGCGGCAGCCGGGAGCGTTGGGGGCGGGGTGTGTGGCCTTATGACACACTTCCGGTGATGTCAGGGGGTGTGGCATATGCTAATGAGTTATGCTAATGAGTTCCCCTAGCTCTTTTTCTACGAAACAACCCCTGGATCCAACGATCTTGAAGCTGCTCCGGTTTCCCCTCCCCCCTCCTTCCCGGACCATCCTCAACTCCTAAGCTCTTCCACCAAGAAAAATTTGTGTGCTTTCCAAATATGTAAGCAAAGTCCTTCTCTTTCTTTTTTGCATCGCCAGCAAAAACGAGAGCCGAGGTACCCGTCTCGCCGCGCCGGAGAAGAGAACTTAAACACGTTCCAGCATTTCACAAATAAAGAGCTACTTCAGAGAGAAATGCTTCCCCCCCTAAGCAATATGCACTTTGCATACACTTAGAAGTAGAACTTAATCCTGTACAAGAGCACGTTATATCCCTGCCAACATTCGTGAGCAGCTGGAGGAGGAAGTCGTAAGCCCCTCCCCTCTGGAGGGTTGCCAGTTGGCCCTTATTACTTCATTAGCCTGACCAGTCAAACCACATTCTGGGACTAACCATAAGAAAAGGCAGCAGATTTCAGCATCAGCCTTGCCAAGACATTTTTTCTCCCTTTTGCTGTTGATGGGCAGATGTCATCACACTTTTGTCAGCGGTTTCAGGTTCTCTGCTGTTTGCTCTTGGCTTTGTAGATTAGCTTCTACTGCGTGTGGCTTGTGTGTATCACTTACGCCAATCCACGTATATGCACGATTTTATTTATCTATTTATTTGATTTATATCTCGCCCTCCCTGCAAAGCAGTCTCAGGGCAGCTTACAAACTGTGTAAAAACACTAAAACAAGGGGAAGGGGAAAGGCGATTGTAAGCCGCTTTGAGACTCCTTTGGGTAGTGAATCTAATCTCTTCCTCTTCTTCCTCTTCTAAATTATAAAGTGCTAGTACAACTAACATAACGAGGGCCGACGTTTGCAGCACTCACAATATACAGACAGCTGGTCTGGGTCGCGTCAGGCCGTTGGTGGTATAATACGATCGATATCGATGTCACTATTGACGTTGGTGTTGGGGCCAGGGCCTAGCCCTAAGTGGTGCGGCTCCCTAATCGAAGGCCTGGTGGAAGAGCTCTGTCTCGCAGGCCGTGCGGAACTGTAAAAAGTCAGTGACAATTTATATGTATGTAGGGGCTGGCAAGTCGCGGCTGACCTATGGCAACATGGGTTACCAACTCTGGGTGAGAAAATCCCTGGAGATTTGGGGCTGGAGCCTGTGGAAGGCAGGGTTTGCGGAAGGGAAGGATCTCAACAGGGGGTCTGATCCAGTTTTCCCTCTGAGATGAATTAGTGTGAGTGAGCTCACAAGCTTTTTTAGCCTCCAGCTCACAGATTTTTGTCTTCGCTCAAGAAGGATGGCTTCAGAGCAAGCTAATTTATGCAGGAGCCAAATGGCTCGCTCACAACTTTAATGCCGGTAGCTCACAAAGTAGAATTTATGCTCACGAGACTCCAAAGCTTAGAGGGAACATTGGTCTGATCTCTACAGTCTATTGATCACTTGTACTTGCAGGAGATCTCTAAACAGGCCCATAGCTACAGTGGGGCATTTGGGGGCTCTGCCCCCTTAATTAAAAGCCCGGCCCCGCAAACAGCCATGCGCAAACCCTTATTTTCGAGGAGAGACCCCTGCTGCTGGCAGCAGCCAGAGTGAGAGTTCCACGGCTTGCCCTCAGGAATCGTGGGACCTGGGAAAAGACAGCTCAGAAGGCCTTTGCATGCCTTTGGCATTCCCTTTCACAGGGTGGGAAAGCTTAGATGGGCACTCAAGAGCGGCACCTTCAACAGTCTCCAACAATCCCCCTTTCTGCAAGCCTAGCCCTGCTGTAGACCACCTAGGTCATGGTGAGTTTAATTAAACTGGTGTCGTGGTTAAATGTGCGGACTCTAATCTGGGAGAACCGGGTTTGATTCCCTACTCCTCCACTTGCACCTGCTGGATGACCTTGGGCAAGCCATAGTTCTGTCAGAGCTGTTCTTGAAAAAGAGCAGTTTCTGTCAGAGCTCCCTCAGCCCCACCTACCTCACAGGGTGCCTGTTGTGGGGGGGGAGGGAAAGGTTGGAGACTCCGAGTGAAGGGCGGGGTATAAATCCAATCTCCTCTTCCTCCTCCTCCTCCTCTAAATTGACTGTAATTTAACTGCCCCCTTAAAAATGTAAATGCCCCCATGAACAAAGAAGTCCCTGTCTCTAAGCCCTACCTAGAGGTTGGCAAAGCTACGGTGACCCCAGAAAGGTGCTTTCAAGGTCGGGTTGTCAACCTCCAGGTGATGGCTGGAGATCTCCCACTATTACAACTGATCTCCAGGCGACAGGGATCAGTTCACCCGGAGAAAATGGCCGCTTTGGAGGGTGGACTCTCTTTGGACAACAGAGATCAGTTACCTAGCCACGGTAATCCATGCAATGGTCACCTCCGGGCTAGATTACTGTAACTCACTCTATGCTGGCGTGCCCTTGAGACTGACTCGGAAGCTCCAGCCGATCCAGAACGTGGTGGCGCAAGTCCTAACAGGAACATCACAGACGGTCAGGGGTCATTTCGTAGAAAAAGAGGTGCAGGAGCTCATTAACATAACTCATTAGCATAACTCATTAGCATATGCCACACACCCTGACATCACCGGAAGTGTGTCAGAAGGCAACACCCACCGCTTAGGCTCCACTGGACTGTTTTGGATTGCTAGCTATTGGGGGGGGGGGAAACGTGCAGATCTGTCCTGGCAGAGGAGGGAGAGCTTGTACCTGAATAAAACTTGGTCTTAAAGGTGCCACTGGACTGTTTTGGACCGGGGAGCCGGGAGGGGGGCTCTGCAACTTACCTGGCTGCTTCTTGCTCTGACAGAGGGCTGCTGGGAGCAGGGGGCGGGGCTTGTTGCATGTGCCCGCCCCCTGGGCTCTTTACTGCCGGAGCGCCGCTCCTGTGTGCTCCTGCAGGAAATGACCCCTGCAGATGGTACATATACCACCTGTGCTGAGCCAGCTGCACTGGCTTCCAGTGGAATACCAAGTCAAGTTCAAAGTTCTGGTGTTGACCTTCAAGGCTTTGAGTGGTCAGGGATCGACACCTCCGGTATGTCCCTGGAAGAGCATTACACTCCTTGGATAGCAATCTGCTGGTGATCCCTTGGCCCCAAAGATATCCTGGTGTCCTCGACCAGGGCCAGGGCCTTTTCGGTCCTGGCCCCAACCTGGTGGAACTCTCTGCTGAATACCATCCGGGCCCTGCGGAACCTTCGGCGATTCCACAGGGCCTGTAAGACAGAGATGTTCTGCCAGGCTTTTGGTCGAGGACTGGCTGGAACCCTCTCCTTCTCTCTAGACTGCTCTGTTCCTCTTCCCCCCCCCACTCATGGGGTGGCCGCAGTCCAGAACGAGAAGAAATCGTCAAACGTTGCCATCTGATTCTTTTAGATTTGCTGTATTAGTACTGTTTATGCATTTTTTAATTAATTAATTTATTTTATTTATTTGGGATTTATATCCCACCCTACTCGAGCGGCTCAGGGCGGCTAACAAGCGGCCATGCCGAATAAAATATAAAATACAATAAAACATATTACATACAGAATAAAATGGTGCTTACAATTCAATAACTCCCCAAGATAAGTGGTATCCCCTATTGGCGGCCAGCGTTATTAATGGTGTGAGCGCCAGGAATGATGTTTCCCATCTCCGCCATGCGACATCTACCCCCTTCCCAGTAATAGGGTAGATGAAGATCGTGTCACGATGGTGGAATAGTGGCGGCGGCGGCTCCTACTCAAAAGCCTGGCGGAAGAGCTCCGTCTTACAGGCCCTGCGGAACGATATAAGGTCCCGCAGGGCCCGGATCTCCGCCGGGAGCTTGTTCCACCAGGCAGGAGCCACCACCGAAAACACCCTGGCCTTGGTTTGGGCAAGCTTGATGTCACGGGGGCCCAGAACTTCCAGGAGGTGGAGATTCCCCGATCGCAGTGCTCTTTTATTCTATGGTTTTGATGTTTTAATCAAATGTATGTCACCCAGAGTCCTACAGTAGCAGGGCTTGGGCAATCCGCAAATTTAAACGATAATGATAATAATGCAAAACGCTGAACCAAAATGGGCATTTGGGGTCTGAAAAAGCAGGGAGAGTGGGGAGGAGGGGGAGATTGGATTTGTACCCCGCCCTTCACGACCTGAAAAAATCTCAGAATGGCTTAAAATCTCCTTTCCCTTCCCCTCCCCACAACAGACACCCTGGGCGATTCTGATTTGGCTTTTCCCTCTGTTGTTTTACGAAAGCCATTCTGGAACAGAAACTCCCCTCTGCATTGCATGCCACTTTGACTTTCTTTGATCATTGGGTTTTATGGTCCCTTCTGCATAGATTTATGGCTGTTCGGGGTGACTTTGCAGTCAGTATGGCATTGCCCCGAGGTATTTGAACGTGGTTTTGAGCTGCACCTTTCCCTCAGTGTTAAGAAAATGTGGAGCAAATGCTAGATGCAGAATTGCCCCCTGTGAGGTAGGTGGGGCTGGGAGAGCTCTTTCGAGAACTGCTTCTGAGAAAACAGCTCTGAAATGACTCGTAACTGACCCAAGGTCACACCAGCAGCCACATGTGGAGGAGTGGGGAATCAAACCCGGTTCTCCCAGATTAGAGTCCGGCACTCCTAACCACGACATCAAACTGGCGCTCTAAGGAATCCCAGAAGCCAAAGGGACACTGAAGAAGGGTGAAAGGATATGTGGTGCGGACAGAAGGCCAGAAAGGAGCTCTCCACGAGTGGCTGTAGCAGCCGTTGGGAACAATGGCTGCTACGGTCAACTGGAGGCTTCCTGTCTCATACAGGCTCCTATGCGATCACACTCCATATTAAGGCAGCGGCAGCGAAGCTTCTCTGACAGATCAAATAAACAGACAGAGGAACAGAGAGAAGCGGCTTCAGAAGACGGCCTAGTATCTAGTGCCTTTCAAGCTTTAAAGAAGGAAATGCGGAATGCAGCAACGACTGATGTAAGCGAGGGGAGGGGGGGACCCAGGGACTGGTTGTAATGATTTAAAAGGCGCCGTTGAAGAATATTTGGCTGTAGAATTTCCAGCTGTGCCTTCCTATAATATTTCTGTTCTTTTCTGGGGGGGGGGGGGGGGGGGGGAGAGATCCTCTTTCTCATTTATGCTGAAAAAGAAGCCCAGCCCTGCCCTGGCTCTTTCAGATTCCAGGAGGGGAAGAAATAATCACTAAAACCCAGATCCTGCTGGGCTCCAAAAGAGCGAAAGCGCGGCTTCGGCTCGTTTTGCATGTTCAGCACTGACCTACTTCCGAGCTCAAAAAAAGGAGAAGCCGAGCATTACGCAGCCCCAGCCACCAGAACGAGGCTCGCTTCTCTCCACCCGCACATCGTCTCGTTAGGTGCCCCCTCCCCTTCTGTAATGCACAGACCCTGGAAGTGTATCCATTTGATAGGGACAACATGGGGCTCCCTTGCCCTCCGATCGCCAACAGGCACTGAACTGCTAAACAAGAATAGATTTGCCTGCGAGTGCTGTCCGTTTTGGCAGGCATAGGGATGCTTGATTTTGCTGAGGGATGGATCCCCACACACCTTGCTAATGGCACGGGATTTAGCAACTCGGAACAATGCTAGTATCTTTCTCTCTCTGTGTGTGAAGTGCCATCAAGTTGTGGCTGACTGATGGCGATCTCGTATGTTTTTCAAGGCGAGAGATGTTCAGAGGTAATTTGCCATTGCCTGCCTCAGTGTAGAGACCCTGGAGTTTCTTGGTGGTCTCCCATCCAAATACAAACCAGGACCGACCCTGCTTAGCTTCCATGGTCTGATGAGATCGGGCTAGTCTGGGCCATTCAGGTCACAGCTCTCCAGTAGTGTGGGAAGTGCCGTCAAGGCAAGAGATGTTCAGAATTGGTTTTCTGTTGCCTGCCTCTGCGTAACAACCCTGGACTTCCTTGGTGGTCTCCCAGCCAGGGGTCATTTCCTGCAGGAGCGCACAGGAGTGGAGCTCCGGCAGTAAAGAGCCCAGGGGGCGGGCACATGCAACAAGCCCCACCCCCTGCTCCCAGCAGCCCTCAGTCAGAGCAAGAAGCAGCCAGGTAAGTAGCAGAGCTCCCCCCAGCCCCCCCAGTCCAAAACAGTCCAGTGGAACCTTTAAGACCAAGTTTTATTCAGGTACAAGCTCTCCCTCCTCTGCGAGGACAGATCTACATGTTTCCCCACCCCCAATAGCTAGCAATCCAAAAGAGTCCAGTGGAGCCTGAGCGGTGGGTGTTGCCTTCTGACACACTCCCGGTGATGTCAGGGTGTGTGGCATATGCAAATGAATTATGCTAATGAGTTATGCTAATGAGCTCCTGCACCTCTTTTCCTACAAAATTACCCCTGCTCCCAGCCAAGTACTAACCAGGGCTGACCCTGCTTAGCTTCTGAGAGCTGACAAGATTGGGCTAGCCTGGGCCAGACAACTCAGGGCTCCAAATATAGACGAGTCTTAACTCCTTCAGAGTTGTGTATTCATATGCTGATGCTACTAACGCCTTGCCATCACTATATGAGCCGTACGAGTACTTTATGACGTTATATTATATTATATTATATTATATTGTATTGTATTATATTATATTGATTCTCTGTTTTATCTGTTTAATAAAATTTTATGTAAGCTGCCCTGAGCCTGGGATATTAATTAATTAATTACATAATTACATAAAAAATAAATAACCATAAATGGGATGACCAACGTATGACACTAGTCATACTAGTCAGCTAACTGAAGTCCCCCCTCTAAGAAAGAACTGCGCGAAGAGGCATGTGACCGCCCGGGAAAAAGACGGAAGGAGAAGCAAGAACATCTGCGGGAAAAAGCCTTCGGAGGGTATCTGGTAGGGTTCCCATCCCCCTGAATTTGTGGCCATAGTTAGGATTCTAGAAAGTGTGTGCACACACGATACTCTGTAAGCCGCCCAGAGCCCTTCGGGGGTGGGCGGGGTAAAAATCCCATGTAGTAGTAGTAGTAGTAGTAGTAGTTACCCTTCCAGTCCCACGTGACTGATCATCTTAACCTGCCTTACATTGAGTCAGAGACTACCGAGCTAAGTGTTTCCTACTTCAACTGACAACAGCTCTTTGGGGTCTCAGGCCTCTCCCAACACCTCAAATTCCGTAAGTGGAGGGGTCAGGAACTGAACACGAACTCTTCCGAATGCAGAAACAGATGTTCTACCACTGGGCCCCACCCCTTCCCATGGAGCTAGCCCTCCTTTCTCTCAAGCAAATGGATGGCAAACATACATAACAACATGGAAATATATCTATTCACATCTGAGGTGGCTTCCTACTGGGTCAGACCCACTGGTCCATCTGGCTCACTACTGCCTACACCAACTGGCAGTGGCTCTCCCAGAGTCTCAGGCAGAGAAAGATCTTCCCCAGCATCTGCAACCTGTAATATTCTCACTGGAGATGACAGGGGTTGAACCTGGGACCTTCTGCATACAAGTACGCATTCCACCCCTGACCGCTGCTTCCCCTTTAGGGCCATGAAGATTCTAGAACGATGCTTACTGATGATTCCAATAAAGGTTCCGAAGAGCTCGCCCGCTTCTTCCCTCTATCTATGTTCCTGGTGATGGTAAAAATAAGGTGATTGGATGTCACCAGAGAATCCCATTGTTCATAAAGGTCTACAGGGCAGCAGCCGACAGGCCTGGATGGTTGGCTCTCTTAGGGAAAGCGTTAGGGAAATTGCTCGATTTTGCAGATTTTCAAACGTTATTCAACCTCCGCCACAAGTTAATAACTCTCAATTACCTGGGCCCATTTCAGACAAATGAAGTGCACTTGTCTGGAACCAAACCACGCTCTTGCAATGCCGCCGTGCCAAGCGTCGGCGAGGGCGAAAGTCGATGAGGCAAGTGAGTGGCCATGTCATGTTCCCTCACTGATCACTTTTTCTGCCAGCGAGTCAGGCACTGCTGGACAGAAAGGTACAAAGAGGAATGTCAAACACGGAGGGGGGGGGGAAATGTCACCGTTTCGAAAAACGGTCCACGAACCAAACAACTTCCCATAACAAAAGGGAAAAAAAGATGGATCGATGCAGCAGCTTTCAAGCTAGCTTCGGAGAACCTTGTCTGATGAGGAACCCAAAGTGTTGTAAAGGGCTCTAGGGATTTCAATCATTATCCTACGCAGAGCTGTCAAACCACCAATGGGGCCGTGGGGTCACCTGCCCCCGTGTCCCGTTGCCTGCCACCACTAGAAACAGCGGCAAGAGAGAAAATTTTTTTAAAGAAAAGAAAAATAAGCCCTCATCTACTTACAAGAAGTTCTTACCATAGAATTCCTGTGATTCCTAGAGCTGTCCAAAAGTGAAAAGGGTAGCTCTAGGAAATGCAGAAAACCTATGGCAAGGACTTCCGGGTTATCTGAAGAAGTGAGCAGTGACTCACAAAAGCTCCTACCCTGCCACAAATTTTGTTAGCCTTTAAGATGCTGCTGGGCTCTTGCTCTTTTCTACTGCTACAGACAGACTAACCCATCTCGACCGGTTTTACCATAGACTTTCTGATGATTTTTAGAGCTACCTTTTGCACTTCTGAGCAGCTCTAGAAATCACCAGGACCTCTACAGTGAGAACTTCCTGTAAGTAGACGAGACCTTATTTTTCTTTAGTAATTTCCCCCCCTCCGGGAACACTGTGCCCCCCCCATAACCCTCCTCCTGCTCGCAGCAGCAGTTGGAGGGCAGACTCTCCAAGGCAGACCTTCGCATTCCAGCTGTTGCATCTTGGAAGTAATGGGAAGGCTTGTCCACCTTTACTGATATTATCACTAGAGAATGCACATCAAAATGCCTGAGACCACTGGTCTATCAAGCTCAACATTGTCCGTTCTCCAGGTTCTCAGGTAGGGGTCTCTCACCTGCCCCTTTTGACTGGCGGTGCCAGGGGCTGATCCTGGGTCCTTCTCCGTGCAATGCAAATATTCTACCACTGAACCATAGCCTCTGCAGAGCACCTATACATTTTCAAGGAACGTCAGTTTGCTTGGAATCCAGGCAAACTAATGAAACTGATTGAGGGTTCAGCTCCATTAAGGAAGACTAAACAATGGAAGAGATCCGCGTACCAAGTCCGCTTTCGAGGTCCATGAGTGTACACCTATATGCACAAAAAAGCACTTTGAGTTAGATCCAGCAAACTCTGCAGATCCAGCCGCTTAATCTGCAAGTAAGCAGAGCCGCCAAGAGTTTGTGGGTGGGGAATTCCAGGGATACTGATCGTCTGGGGTGGGGAAGGGGGAAACAAGGAGATGGGCAAGACATGTAATTCATATGCTGTTTGGGCTCGGTCTAAGTGCCTGAGTCCTGACATGGATGGAAGTTCAGGGAAGGAAGTCCAGGATTGCTATGCAGAGGCGGGCAATGGCAAACCACCCCAGCTCATCTCCTGCCCTGAAAACCCTACAGGGCCACCATAAATTGGCTGAGACTGTAGGGCTGCCAGGTCCGTCAGATGAGCAGGCAGGAGATGGGGATGCACTTACCAGGAGCGGGAAGGGAAGAAGGCGGCAATAAATGTGACAATGCAGGTATGCCGGGGCGACACTCTGTTTTGTGGGCAAAACCTCTATGGTAGAATTCACTTCTTACCATAGAGTTTTGCCCAAAAGCCAGAGTGTCGCCCTCCAACATCACCGTGCCTATGTCACTTTTGGGTGATGTAGGCATATTGTGTTTATTTTTGGTTTCTTGCCTGTTTTTTTTTGGGGGGGGGTAATTTCCCCCGGTTCCTGATAGCCCTGAAGTGGGGGGCTCCAAACCAGGGGATCCCCTGCCCCCAACTGGGAATTAGCAAACCTCTGCAACTTGATGCCACTTTCCACCACCTAAGTGACTGAGAGGAGCTGAAGAGGGAACATTTGAGTGGTAGCCCACGGTGACCTTTAGCAGCCCTGCAAGTCCAGGTCACTGAAATGGATCCGTATTCTTCCTCCTGTTTATCCCCGCTTCCGCCTTCTTCCTTTCTCTTTGTTGCCTCACTCGGGTCAGACTTGAGACCACAAGAGGACCGTGTCTTCTGCTGTGCCACAATCCCACACACGTGTTTATATGGAGACACATGCGTGCACACACACACCACAGCATAAACTCCAAACGTACAAACTCATTCTTCTAGAAATTGAAAGGAAAGGGCAAATCCATTGGGCTGCTGTTAACTCACTCCCATTGGAAAACAGCCAAAAAGGATGTACCGGCATCTCTCTGCATAACGGTACGAGTTCTCAGCAGACAGCTTAAGTCGAACAAGAATTGATTCACAGTCTCTTTGGACACCAGCAACTAATGCATGCCAGCTAAAGATAGACTGCTGCTATTAATGCAGTGTCAGGGCCTGGCGCTGACTACTCACCCTTTGAAATACTGTCGGCCAGTTGCGCACCGGAGCTTTTTAATATCAATTAATTGACAAACGGCGGGCTCACCACTGTCACGGCGAGTCGTCTGCAACCAGCGTGATTGGAAAGCTCTCCAGGCAACAATGGTAAAAATGGCACCTGCAACTTGTAATGCTCGATATGAAAAAGTGGAATCTGTCTCTCTCTGTAAATTCACAAAAGATTGGGGGATATGCTAGCAGGGGGAGTGAAAGTTTTTGGAATCCGGAGTGCTGCCGTAAAGGTTTAGGTGTTTCGGGGATCTGGTCCTTCAAAAAAAAAAAAGGCTTCTTGAATTTCTAACACTCCTCTTCTTCACAAACTTCTACAATGTATACAACTCTGCTTCTATGTGTTCCGTGCTCTTCACAGACATTACCTAAGTAACGCTTATGACAATCCTGGAATGCAAACATTATCCCTGCTGTTCTTTCTTCCACCACTCTTCTTCCTTCTGTACTATGTTGTATTAAGTTATGCAGGAACCTCTCTGTTTTAACCAGGGCTATTTTGGGGCAGGAACGCACAGGAATGGCGTTCCGGCTGGCTCCCGAGTTGGCCACGCCCAGCAGGAACTAATTAGCATAATAGGCCACACCCAAACACAGAAACTCATTAGGATTGGCTACATTAGGGGTGTGTGGCCTAACGTGCAAAGAAGTTCCTGCTACAAAAAAAGCCCTGGGTTTTGACAATAAACAAAGTAAACAGAATAAGAAGCAAAAGGTGGGTGTGGATGGATGACCACACTTCTGGGAACATGGGGTGTGGCCTAATATGCTAATGAGATGTGCTGTCAGGGGTGTGGCTTAATACGCTAATGAGTTCCTGCTGTTGGGTGTGGCCTGTTATGCTAATGAGTTCCTGCTGGGCTTTTTCTAGCAAAAAGGCCCTGGTTTTAACCTTTAATAAATATTATCCCCATTCATCTTAACCCCGACCAGAGATTTCCTGGCTTACAGTCCATACTCTTAACCAGTATGATGTATTAGCTGTCTTATCTTTTCCCTTGGTCTTGTCTAACTCAGTGGATCTCAACATTTCATATCTTGGTGGAAAGGGCCATGAAGTCACAGATGACCTACGGTGACCCTGTCGGGTTTTCAAGGCAACAGGCACTCAGAGATGGTTTGCCATTGCCTGTCTCTGTGTAGCAACCCTGGACTTCCTTGGTGGTCTCTCAACCAAGTATGAACCCGGATCAGTCCTGGCTAGCCTGGGCCATCCAGGTCAGGGCATTTCATATCTCACGTCCCACCAATCACACCATCAAAGGACCTGGGTTCCAACCAGATAGAAACAAAAGCCCACTTTCACGCATATATGTCCATAGGCATTCTGTGATTAGATTTAGCACTTACAGCAAGTTTTAAGTACGTAAAAAATGCAGTAGTATCGTTAGTATCAGTCGCGAAGAGTCGGACTCGACTGTGCGACTGAACAACAACAACAACAAATCGTTGGGAGTAAATTTGACGTGTATCATACTTGACAACAAACACTTGACAAGTAAGGACAGCAGGAGGCAGAAAATCAAGCACACTTGCTGGTGGGCAAAGAGAACAGGGACTCAGGAGAAACAGCAAAAGTCCAAGGTTATGATTAGAATGTCAAAAGGTCACAGATGGATAATCCATAGCAGGTAGAGTTGGCAGATGATGGAATGTCACACTTGCAGGTGGACACGTGGATTGAGGAAGACGGAATTCTTAGTAATCATTATGAGCACCCTGATTGCCACTTAGACGACTTCTGCATCCCAGTGGTCTAAGTCATGATCGATCCGAGACTGTACAGCTGATTAATATCACACTGTGCATGTCACCTGTTGATACCATTCATGGAAGGGGTGGGAATTTGAACCCCTCCAGAAAATTCAAGAACGTTCGAGGAAACCTTCAAGCAAAAGGTCATACGATCTGAAGGAGAGTGTCTTTCCCGACAGGCAGAAAGGGTTGTCCCCTTCATACATGATTGAACCACCTACAAAAACTGAATGTCCCATATCTACATATTTTATTTTTAAATTGCCTTCTCCTCTCCCACCCCTTCACCTTCTTCCTAGAAGATTGTGATCTTCTCAGTTCAAATTACCTCTTTGGTGATTAACTCAGCAATGAAAGCATGGACATTGTCTTTCCACTAGCCGATCACGGAAAGATGTTTCTGTGATAGAAACGGACCCTCATCATTACCACATTTATAAATTGTAGAAAAAATATAAAGAGGAAACAATGGACCACGATCCAAACCATCTATGTCAGATTGATCAGGGTGATTCATACTCTTATAGAAAGTATGTCCAAAGCCAAACATTAGGTTGAAATTAATCTTAAAGCTACTTCTAGAGGGAGGGCTATAGCTCAGTGACAGAATGCTTGCTTTGCACACAGGAAGTCCCAGGAGCCCCGGCATCACCAATTTAAAAACAAAATATTTCAGGTAGCAGAAGAAGGATAGATCTCTGCCTGAAACTCTGGAGAACCACTAACCATCAGAGAAGATCGCATTGGAATAGATGGACAACTCCCTATCATCTGAGTCAGCTACCTATCATCTGGTGGTGGAAACTGCTGTCGTCACAGCCGATTCATAGAGACCCTGTAGGGTTGTCAAGGCAAGAGACAAACAGAGGTGATTTGCCATTGCCTGGATGTCCTTGACGGTCTCCAATCCAAGTGCTAACCGGAGCTGACCCAATTCGTCAATGTATTCCAAAACTATGGCTCCAAAAGGAGGCCACTGAAAGCTCCATCACTTGTTTACGGACCACTTAAGACATTACACTTTCCAGGTGTACAATTCAGCAATTTTGAATATATGGAGAAGTTTTATATGAAGTCACGCCAAGGTCCAGCTGAGCGCTGTCTAGTCTGCCGGGCGGCCATGCTTCCAGGCCTCAGGAAGAGAAAGGTCTTTCCCCAACACCTGCTAACCAAGATCATTCGGAGATACCAAGAATTGGCCAATAGCTTAAGATTCACTGCAAGCTGATAAACAGCTGGCTTGGGCTGCTCAAGCATAGCTGGCAGTTCCTTGGCAAACGGGCTCACCTGGGTATTCATTAGAACACAGTAAACTTAAGATGGAACACAAACAGAAGCTGCTCACAAACGTCACTTTAAACGCCAGATAATCATATTGCTTCGCTGTTATAATTTTAAAGTTATTATCTGAAGGGGATCAAGCTGTGAACAAAAGAATGTGCAGCTGAGGAGTGCCACGTTTCTATAATGGATGCTCACATTCGAGGAGAAATTGATTGTCAAACAGCATCTGACGACGATGGAGCCACACAAATGTATCTCAGGCGGCAGTAAAGGAAGCGCCATCAGGCTCTGGAACTGTACGGCCGACGCATATCACGCTGTGCATGTCACCTGTTGACACCGTTCATGGAAGGGGAGGAAATTCGAACCCCTCTAGAAAATTCGAGAACGTTCGAGGAAACCTTTAGGTGAAAGGCCAGGCGATTTGAAGGAGAATGTCTTTCCCGACACGCAGGAAGGTTGTCCCTGACCCTTTCATACATGCATATTGCTCTAGAGAATGGTGGCAAAGCAATTAAAGGCTGACGATTCTAAATGGGAACAATTATTCCACAATTAGTTCCGAGCGCCACTTTTAGTCCTCCAATTAGTTTTTATTTTCCAAATAGACTATCACGCTTTGGCGTTCTCTTCAGAAGCCTTTTCCCTCTTTGTCCCCAGAGTTAAATTTTCCCCTCAGAGGTATGGGGACTGTAGGAGGAGGACTAGACATGTTTGACCTTTGCTCTTTCTCCGTCCTCTCCACCAAACACAAGAACCTCAGAAGACATGGATACACTCTTGCTACAATCATTAGTTTCAGTGCAAAACACCACCACAATGAAAGGAACTGGTCATACTGAAAACTGAAAACTCAACCTTCCCGGGTTGGAACTCAAGAGTTTATGTGATATGCATATTTGGTGGCACATCAATGACCTCTATCATTCTCTAGAGGGCCATTTCTTCTTGATACGCATTCCTTACATTCCATGAATTTTTAAAGAGCCAAGTGTGTTCTTTTTGCATAATTTCCCCCCACTCTATCATTCATGGGCTGGGTTTTTTTTTTTAAAGAAACACATTTGGGATTAATTATGAACTTGATTGTCTTAGCCAAAACGACGATAAAATATCAGACAAATTAAAAATACAATGAAACAGATTTTGAAATATTTAGAAGAACATTTCTTATTTAATAATGGAAAATTAAAAAAAAACCCCACCAAATCAGTCATTGGGTTTTTAATTTGGGGGAAATGAAACAAAGAAATAAACAAAAATGAATATTAGGGGAATTTGAAGCACCACGCTGCATATCTGATATCTGATAGGCAGGCACCGAAATACCAAGAAGCGATGCTGTAATAACAATAACAATAATAATAGAAACGTCTATCAAACATACTGCTTCTCACTTTAATTTGACACATTTCTGGGGGTGGGGGTGGTTCCTTCTCTTCACCGTAATTAAAAGCCGGTGACTGGTTTAGTTTATTTATTGCAATCTATACTGCCTGAATTTGCAGACACTTGGGGAAAAAAATTAAAAATCCTTCAGTGCACCTGTGAACCTAGACATTCCACAAAGCAAAATTCAGACTGGGGTCTTTATGATTATAAAATAATTGTTGCAGGAACATGTAGGAAGAAAAATGGTAACCATCCCCCCCCCATCTTAATTACTTGGTGAAAATCCTTATTCATTTGGGAAGGATTTTGATCTCCAGTCAAGGTTCTTTTTTATCCTTCCTTCTCTAGGCTTTTCATCAATGGATGTCAAAAAATTCAGGGGGGGGGGAAAGTTCAATGAACTATCCATAGACCATAATTTAAAAATGATACAGCTAACCCAGCTGAACGCGGAGACTGCCTGTCGAACGGTCAGCGTAAGATAAGGAAACAGAATCAAAACAACGGTTGATATGATAACAAGGTCCTGGTTGCTTACTTCCAATAGGTAGGCGAGAACAAAATCTTTCTGTAATATGTGTTTGGCATAGGGTTGCCAGGTCTGGACTGGAAAATACCTGGAGATTTTGGGGGTGGATCCAGGAGAGGGTAGCGTTTGGGGAGGGACCTCCGGATGTTACAATACGATACAGTCCATCCTTCGAAGCAGCCGTTTTCTCCAGGGGAGCTGATCTCTGTCAGCTGGAGGTCAGTTGTAAAAGTGGGAGATCTCCAGGCCCCACCTGGAGGCTGGCAACCCTAGTTTGGCAAGGTCCCCCCCCCAATGCAGTGGCATATTTCCTTTTGTGCAGCAACCCACATACAAACTGGGTTCATCCTTGGAGGAACTTCAAGCAGAAATACGGCCCCTGGAAAATGAAATCCTCTACAGATTGCTTTCCATTGTACAGCTAAGATCTCCCTAAATATATCTTCCCTAAATATATCTTCAACCACCATTTAATCAACACATTGCGCATACAAGTGAGAATTTGACTCATCTCAGATAAAGCCTTAATTTTATGGCATTTTGTAATGGAAACCCATCACTTCCATGGAAGTCCCCAATGAAATATCCAACTTCAATTGTTATATACTGAATCACCAAAACAGAAAAGTCAGATCCATTTGGTGTCTATGGTATTCAGTTCATTAGTCCCAAAATCAGTCATGGTAAGCCATGGAATCCAGGATAGATAGAGCTGGTGGACTGGCCAGCCAAGATCCATCTGCTCGGTTACAAAGAAAGACAACGGTGCTATAATCAATTATCCAGCAATGATCCATTAGCCAGCATGTATTCCTATACATCTATATCTATATGAGATTCTATACTTGGGAAGGCCTGATATCTTATCGGGAATGTAATCACGCAACCAGATAATGCATGCACAAAGGAATGTGTATATGCACCCATGGTCTCCATTCAGGTGAAAGAGTACCCTACTAGATCAGGGTAAATGGATGAAATCCACTAGGTTCTGTTCTTCCTATCAAAGATGGGGCTTCCCGTTCATCAAAAAACAAAACCCAAACCAAAGAACGTGCCCCCATAGCATTAACAGCTGCCATTTAATCGGCATAAGCTCCTCCATTCTTTACGTTTCCTTGAAACACGTCAACACTCAAGACACCCACATGAGTTTGTTCTCTCAAACACTCAGCCAGGTTGGGAAGGCCTGATATCTTATCCAACAGCACACTGTTCGGAGAATAGTTTCATGCTGATATGTTGCTGCGTTCGACGCCATTGCAAAGTTTTGTCTAAACAATACATGTCCGTTTGTAACTGGAAGATGTATTTTAAATGACATTTGCCTTTGTCCAGTAATTTCCTATGAAAAGCCAATGCCCATGTGCCCATCAGCTCTGCACCCACATCCCTTTGCGTGTCTGGATCGTCTTCTACCATCCAAGCAAAGAAAGGGACCATGTGGTCTTGGATCAGCCTGACCGTGTGCATCTGCTGTAGATGTGAAACTTGGTTGCAGTCGTAGAAAAGCTGAAGATGTTGATAAAAGACTAGTGTGATGGTAGATGCTTCTAGGAATTGATGTGTCAGCGATGGACCAAGACTGCAATGAAGACGGGTATAATCATATCTGCTCGTAGGAACTGCTGTGTCAGCAAAGGGGTGGCCAGGATAGGGGGCATTATGTTAATGAGCCAGTGAATATGTTCTGCGATGCACTGGTGTTGATAGGATCTAGACCATGAACTGGCAGTGGCACCACAGGGGGGTGCAATGCTTCCATCATTAGCACCACGATTCTAAGTCCCTTGAGGCAAGGCAACGTTCACTTGGAAGGGAACACAAACCAAGAATTGTCTTGTGCATCTTGCTTCACATAAAGCGAGAATGGTGGAGCAGGCAGTGCAATGTACCTTTTGCTAATCTTGAGACCCTCGCCACCCTCTGGAACCAGCCTTAGTCTGACACTAGTCCTAGGAACTACTACAAGATAAAGCAATGGGTGGCAATTCCAAAGATGTTTTCGAAGGATGAAATCAGGATAAATAAAGAAGCAGCATTGAGGAGAAACAATACTTCTAATACCCTGTCGGAAGCCACCGGATAGTCCGGTACCAACACCACTGCATAGCGTTTGGTGGTAACATTCTATAACAACACCGTACAAGACAGTACCACCAGGACTTCCCGTTTTGCACATGCTGCCCCGACAGCTGTTTCAGCCAATGCAGTGACACCACACCTTGAGAATCGGGTTGTCAAAAGTCAAAGATAAGGATCAAAGTATAACGCCGTCTAAACAACACTCGCTAGGTATTAAATATAAAAACCGACTCAGACCTTATCCACTTGGGAGCACCAGAAATTAGTCCACAAATGATCTACAACATCTGGGGCATTTTTGTTGCTGTTATTATTGCGGCTGAATATTTGAATCGCAGATTTCAGCTGATGATAACAGTAATGCCTACTTGAGGCTGATGACATTAAAGATCTTCGTAATAAAGGCAATCCAGAAATGCAAGGAATCCTTGCTGTCAGTACTGAAGGGTGGAGGGTGGATTGAAAATATCCATTGCCCTCAAGCAGAAGCAAGAAAAGCCTTAATAAGGTGCCCTTAAAGGTGAACCTTGATTCCAAAAGTTGAAAATGGACTTTGAAACTTGCACGCATGATACACACAGGTATTTACAAGCATTGACTCCCGTTTTGCAAAAACCCAAACACACGCAAAATAGGCAATCGGTTACCCTATAGTATGAAATCAGTTTAAAGGTTAGGGGTATAATCCCCCGAGAGGTGCTCAGGGGTCTCTCCCATTCCCTTCAACAGAGACTTCCAAGGGGATTATGTCCTTTATTAAAACTTTAAGCAGCCGAGCGAGTGAGTTACACCCGAAGGACTGACATGGTTGGATATGCGAGTGACATCCCTTGTGGTACTTGGGATGGGCTACTTGAAAGGACAGTAGGCTTGTATTAGAAATGGCCCTTTGTGGACAATCATGCTCTTTCAGCTGTTTGCCCATCAGCCGTGAAAAAGTCCAAAAGGTTTCCCACGTACACATCCCCTCCCTGCCCCACGCTTCTGGGAAAAGGGTTATCATGATGCAATCGCCTTCCATCCGAGAGAAAGAGAGAGGTTGCGCATTCTTATTTACGGACCGGGCATCTATCTGTCCTGGTCCCGGCTGAAACCAACCTAGCGTTCCACATTTAAATGCACACGCAGGGTGAGCCATCCCTGGAAAGCATCAATCTTTGCAGCTATTTAGACTATCTGCTAAGTCCCGTTTCTGCGTTGTGATGGGATCTCATAATGCAATCACTAAGACAGACAATATACAAGACTTACTGCTGATACAGCTCATATTTCTTAACCGGGGGGGGGGGACCCACACTGAATATGAAGCGATTCATCAAAGCCTTTCTAAATATAATTCCGCATCATTTCCAACCAGAGGCGTCTTGGTCCTCTGGTGGTCCAAAAATCAATTAGACAAAAACAGAAAATAACTACTGCTGTGGAACAACAGTGTTGCTATGCAAGCGAGGGGAGGGGGAGAAGATCCCCCCGAGGAAGGTATCAAGGCATTCTCAAGGAACGGTTTGACATGGTTGTCAACCTGTAATGGGTAAGTTGAGGATACATTTTCCGTAAACATTAAGAGCTAAGCCACCATGAGATTTGGCTAATGGTGACTGGAATTCCAAAATGTATATGAGTTTGTGTGTATTACTGATTACACGGCTGGCGGGGAGGCTGTATAAAGAAAAGGTGGAGATGAACACCCGTAAATACTTGTGCCTTAACAGACCTTTTCAAGAACTGTTTGAATGCATCAATCATCTATATGGAATGTAATAGATATTAATGGACAACATAAGCACACATACACACACATACAAAGCAATTGCTATAGCGCAAAATATTGAGGTGTTGGGTCAAGTGCGATAACCATTTTAATCCGTTCATCACACCCAATAAGAGACTCAAGGATCTAAAACTCAGGATGATCAACAACTGGACAATGGAGCGGGTCAGTTGCATAGTATGTTACCCATAATGCTTATAACAGAAAGGGTCGCCCTATAAGATATGACCCCCCTTACCCACACGCTTCTCAATACATGTATTAATCCTCAGCTGCTGAAGCAGATGGCTATTTCATGAATAGCTCTTCTCAGTCGCTTTGTGGTCAACTGGGGAAAAAAAATCTAACGCCCCAAGAAACCATTTACTTGGGGAGAAGGGGGAGAATTGGATGTTAGAACTCTGAGCGAGTTTACAATATGACCAGCACCAGACTATATATTAGGATATGTGTGAAATAGTCACAAATGATAGCTGGAAGACTGCATACAAAGTTTCATTAAGATTTATACCTCACAACACAACTTTCACTGAAACCACACGACCAGCGCTGCAATCTTCTTCTTTTTTTCTTTTCTCATTACAAGAATCAGCATTTTAATAGGATCAACACTTCCAAATGCCTCCTCGCCCCGATGAATGTTTTAGTTTGTTTCTTTTTCATCTGCCTTTTATTTTGGCTTCTGTGAACTCACATTTCTCTCTCTTTCCTAGAGTACCCAAAATACACAGTTCCTGGCAACGCCTGGCCTCAGCCGATGATAGAGAGATAGAAACTTTCGGATGAATGGGAAAGGGCAGAGAATTAACTGAATATGCTCCCTGTCTTGAAATTCCAGCACGCACGCCCTGTCCAATCAATCTTGCTAGCATTTCGTCCCCATGTACAAGGGCCATCTCCCCCAGAATTAACACTGCCTTTATCATTCATTGGCCAGCGCCGTCCAAACTGACCGACTGAACAGCCTTTCATTCAACACATTTCAATACAGTTCGTCTGGGTGATGAATTTTACCGGTAAGCGAATTTTCATTCACAATGGGGACAGCTTACACCACACACGCCCCAACTGAGTTGAGAGATTCGGTGCAGAAGACCAAATACCGGTAGAGGAATTTCCACTGCTTATTAAGGCTGGACACTTATGATGATGATGATGCCTACAGGGCTCGCATGCCTTTTTCCACATGACCTAAGCAGAATATTAATCACACTCTCTTTTCCTCCCCATCTATCTTTATAACCAGCCTTCCTGACCGAGACTGCTCCCGGATCAAAACAGAGGACAGCTTTCTGGAGAGGAGGACCGAGACAGCATGAGGGAAAGGGAAATAACCAAAAATAAAAATAAAAATAAACTACAGACCATAAAAGAATTTGCAAAATAATAATAATAATAAACTACAGATCAGAAAAGAATTTGCAAGCAACAAAGAGGGGAATCGATCCTCACTCAGATACTTCCAGCGGCAAGCCAGTCACCTCACCGAGACAAACCCCCAAATGCTTTTTTTGGTTGTTGTTCCAAAAACCTCTAGGAAAAGACGGACCCGGTCAAGACTCTAGGCTGCTGAGAGCTCAGACTGAGATTCGGGATGCTGCCGGGCCAAGCAAATGGGTACTTACATTCTGTCAGAAACTAGCAAACGGCTATCGACCATCATCTCCGGCAGAAAATCCAGCTTGAATGAAGAAGTCATGTTCTCTCTCTCTCTCTCTCTTGCTTTCTCCTTCTCTTTTTTCCCTTCTCTCTCTCTCTCTCTCTTTCTTCCGCTCTCCCCCCCTATGCACACCGTTCTGGTCTGGCAAATAAGAATGTTTCTCTGCTTGTCTGATTCAACAACTGTGCTGGCCAAGAGACAGGCAGAGACAGGTGCAAGAGGAGGCCTCCCCGAGGCGGCAGTCAGAGTCGGCAGTTGTCACATTCTCTCCCCCTCTTGTTTTCCTCCAATCCCCTCTGAAATCTACTGCTGAGGCAACTGTCTATAGAGCGCCAGGTGCTGAAACAAGAGGCGGAGCTCCTTTCCCACTGCAGCTAGAATTTAACCCCTGCCACTCCGGGCAGAGGCTCTCGGCACAAGCCGGACGATGGATGTGCAGGAAAGGGTGTTTCTTTTAAAAACAAAAAACAAAACCACACACAACAACACCAGATTAATCAACAGTGGCCCTCCCCGACGTATTGCAACTTCAGGAAACTGTTTCTTCTGCGTTTCCAGCCCTGCTTTGTCTCGCTGGCCTGAGATTTTTTTTTACAAAGTATTCCACTGCAATATTTCAGACGATAAACATATTTATCTCTCCCCCCCCCCCACTCCCCCAGACTTTCCCTTCCCGCACCCCTCTCGGCGGCGAAGAGGACTGCTCCAGCGGGCGGGGAGACTATATGTCCCCCCGCCCCCCGAGATTTCAAAACTGGAAGCCGGTTGCATTAAAATCACCCAGCGAATTCAATAGCTGTCATCGATATAAGGCAAAGAGAGGCAAGGCAGTTAGCAAATTCATCCATGAGACGGTTTTAGTGGTTGTAGTTTGGGGACAAAGCAGGTCCCCCTCTTTCATCCTCCTCAAAAACATACAAATAAAGACACATACACAGGTATGAAGGTAATTAAGCACCATGCAAATAAACCAGCACTGCTAATAAACTGGTTATAATTGTTCCATTTTCTGACATCTGAGAATATTTGTCTTTTGGTCTGAAGCATTCAGAACACAGTGGTGTGTGCCACGGGGAGGAAGCTGGGCACTCGGAAATGACAGCAGAAGTATGTGGACAAGAGACAAATTTGCGATTAAAGACCATCTCGAGATTTATATATTTATGGGCCAGAATCCAAGAGACCTAAATGCCGATTCATAGACCTCATACCAAGCTCCTCGGAATCTGGAGTATGAAGCAATGTCACACCAGTCATTATAATGAATAAGACACTTCTACTAAGGCAAGAGTCGTTTTATGGCAGAGGTCTTCCTCAGATCAGTCCAAACTCAATGAAATGAAAGCACACTTTTACTTTTCATCAAACAACTGTACGTTGATTCAGAACCCGCAATGCTCGGTTCCAAAGATCAGAAAATGGTTCTTGGGTGCCGTGAAAACTTCAGCAGAAGAAATGTGACACTACTGTTTTCGTCTTTTTTCATTAACTTAAAATATCATGGCGCTAATCTTACAAATAAATTCAGCGTTGTCTGGAACAGTATCTGTTCAAATTAAAACACAGCACAACACCAACCACACCACATTCGTTTGCCGGAAAACAGATTTTTCGGGATGATGCCGAATTTCACATTCTTCCCGTTTTGACCCACAAGCTCCCATTCTGATCTTGCATCTGCCTTGTGTGACTTGGACCTGTGGTTGTTGTTTTTTTAAGTATTGTTTTCTGTCTCCTTGCATAGATTTTTAATATTATTTGCACCTCGATGGATGTGCACGATGCACATGAATATCATAAAGTGAAAGTATAACTTACATATAAATTACATTTAAAAATCACATATGGTTATGCAATGCAAATCTCCAAGACCAAAACCACTGACAAGAAGGAAGGAAGGAAGGAAGGAAGGAAGGAAGGAAGGAAGGAAGGTAGGTTTGCTCATTCCTAATACATATTATTGTTGTACAGACTGTCCTCTCATTGGATACTCATGCATGTCGAAACTGGCATGCTCAATGCAGCCAAAGTTACCAGAAGAACACTCAACCCCTCCAAACATTCCGCATTGTTTCAGAGCTGTGAAGCATTCTATTGTTTTGATGTGACAATTCCAGATCTGACAGGGAGATGCCTTCAAGGGTGCTGGTAAACAAAATCAAGTGAGTTGCCACAGCCAATCAGATAGGATCACAGTGAGGGTCACTGATGCAGAGGACAGTGAGGGCCAAGAAAGAGAAGGAACACGACACCCATTAACACAAAGGAGCTGGGGAGCACCGTCCCACCCCACACGTCTGCATGTGTGGTTGACTAGTTTGTCGAGAGACAGAGACATTTCCCGACACTCAGTTTGCGCGAGCAATGTATCTGTTTAGCAAGATGGTAACAGTAGGTTGCTTTGAGAATGAAACTGACAACATTACGGCTTCTCAGAGGAACTGTGCACCCTCATTATTAGGAACCCACCATTGTCCAACTTTTCTCCTGTGCTAGGATCACCCTTTTTCAGAGAGGGAAAATGCACAACCACTGACAAATAAAGGTGAAAAGGTCCGCGCTGCTTCGATCAAACCTTAAACGTGGTCACCGTCTGTGAATTGCTCCCCCATTATTTATTTATATTACACCGTCCGTGGACGTGAGGCTGCCGCAGACTAACCTGAGGAACAAAGGCAGGTCACTGACCCAATCGGCTCCTAACATGAATTTCAACAGCTTAGGAAATTGCAAAACAGGTGGAAAGCAGCAACCAGCCACAGCTAACCAGCCGAAGATAGGCAAATGCAGGTTATATGTTTTGCGGTCTTTATCTGACACATACATGAACACGTGCGACGCTGCCTTATACTGAATCAGACCATCGATTCGGGCCATCTGTCTACTCAGAGTGGTAGCAGTTCTCCAGCGTCTCTGGCAGAGGTCTTTCCCGTCACCTACTGCCTGGTCTTTTTTACTGGAGATGTCAGGGATCGGACATGGGATCTTCTGCACGCCAAGCAGATGCTCTGCCACTGAGCCACGGCCCCTCCCCCAGGGGTGGGCATTGGGGATGAAGGGGTTAATCCAAAGATGTCATGGGGGGGAAAGGTAGGCTAGACAAGAGATCTGAGGGAAGAGAGCAAGAGGTGGCCCAATGCAGTGTTGCGGGAGGAGGTTCTAACCATAAAGGGTCCTTACGGCCACATGCAAACAACGCATGCATGATTTCATCTCTCTCATAACTTCAGCTAATTCTGTTTAAAGACCGGCATGCACACAAAGCACCATGTTGCCACTGGCACCTTTCTTTCAGTCACTGGTTTTGTGTTAAAACACAGCCAGCCCTTAGCGAGAGCTGCACGCTGTTCTTACTCAAGCGGCAAAAGCCAGAACCTGCTGCATCAAAGACCAAAGGACACTGGTGGAATTTGGGGTCACATACAGGGCCCAAGGGCGCCACTCAGCTCTTGAGTTGCCTCCAGAAATCACAGACTCTCCTTCGCGTAGGGTTGCCAGCCTCCAGGTAGGGCCTTGAGACACCCCCCCCCAGAATTACTACTAATCTCCAGACTACAGGGATCAGTTCCCTTTGAGAAATGCCCGAAGGGCATTGAGATCAGCAGATAAGAATCTCCTGGTGGTTCCCGGCACCAAAGATATCCGGCTGGCCTCGACCAGGGGCAGGGCCTTCTCAGCCTTGGCCCCCGCCTGGTGGAACTCTCCGCCGTTCCCTTTCTGATCTACTAAAGTTCCGCAGGGCATGCAAGGCAGAGATGTTCCACCAGGCCTTTGGTTGAGGCCAGCGACGGTTCCCTTGCATCTATGGCATTATACCCAGCTGAGGTCCCTTCCCTCCCCAACCCCCCCTCCCAATCTACAGGAATTTCCCAACCCAGAGTTGGCAACCCTACCTTTGCTGGAAGCAAATACAAAATGTGGACGATGACCTGAAAGCACCAGCTGTGCAACAAGTGTGGTGAAGCGGTTAGACATGAAGTTCCTTAGGTGACACTGGACCAATTGCTTCCCCCCCGCCCAAGCTACCTTACAAGGCTGTTGTGAAGATAAAACAGGGGAAGAGAGAGCAAAATAGGGGAAGGGAGAGCCATGGAAGCCACCTTATGCTCTCTGGAGGAAAACTAGGCAAAAAATAAGGTAGAAAGGCCCCGGTCACACAGGCCACATATCGCAGGGGGGAGGCGTGGCTAATTGTCCTGGCGCAGTTTGATGCGCGATTACGAGATCAGACGTGCCGGCGGCACACCACAGGTCCTTCCCTCGGCGCCGGCGGGTAAACAAGGGACTGGCGCAATCACACCATGGCCGTCTGGAGGCAGCCTGTGGCAAACGTTTACTTGTACCTTGGAGGTACTAGTTTTTTAAGGTGCATTGTCGACGGTAAGCCACCGGTGCGCTCCACTTCCCAGATGTTGGGATGTGATCACGCCTGGATAATCCGCCCACCATCCGTGCCTCTCCCGTGGCAACTTTGCCGTGTGACCGGGGCCATAGATTGTTCAGGGAGCTTCCTCCCAGTCCCCTTCCTTCCTTCCTTCCTTCCTTCCTTCCTTCCTTCCTTCCTTCCTTCCTTCCTTCCTCCACATATGTAAAGTGGTTCCTGGCTAGTACAGCTCAGACCACGATGAGGACATCATATGACTGAATGCTTCCCCCCTGAAATAAAGAACAACTTGTCCACAGGGTGAAGGCGAAACTACACCAGTTCTCCTTGACATCAGCTTAGTTTAATGGAGGACAATTCAGTCACGAGATACTTAACTTGCCATTTGAAGAAGAGCTAAGCTGACATGAGGGGGGGGGGGTAGCATGTTTTGTACGATGATTTGGTTCCCATGAAACATGGACCCCAATGATTAACAATTATTTTTAGGGTTTCGGTTTCTGAGAGCCAGTGCCCCCTTCAACAGATCCCTTCATTAGACACTGTAAGCTACCAAGAAAGAAAGAAGACACACACACTAGAACACACACTAGAACAGGTGACATTTGTCCAGCCCTAATAAATGTGCTTATTCAGAAGCAAGTCCCATGGGTTCCATGTGACTTATTAGACAGCAAACGTGCTCAGCATTTCCACAATAGCAGTTAAAAAATTATAATGAAGTCGCATTCATAACACTGGAATCCTGTGCTGTGATTCTCCACTAGGAGACCACTGGGCGTTACACCCTGGAGTAATTCTGCATATGGATCGATTGGTTTATTTCATTTATTTTTCCCCATCAGGACCCAAACCAGCTTGCGGCATTTTATTCTCCTCCCTTTTATCCTCCACAACAACCCTGTGAGGTAGGTTAGGCCAAGTGTATATGTGACTCACCCAGGGCCACCCAGCAAGCTTTCATGCCAGAGTGGGGCTTTGAAACTGGACCTCCTAGATCAGAGGTGTCAAACTCATTTGTTACAGGGCCGGATCTGACATAAATGACACTTTGTTGGGCCGGGCCATGTGTGCCATGAACTGTAATGCCAGGTACCGGAGAGATAAACTTTATAAAGGCAAACCCAATTATCAATTTTATTTTTAACTCAAAATACAAACAAAAGCAATGGTTTCCTAGCAGTAAAAGCAACTGGTTTACTGGGGAATCCACAAAAGCCCCAATAAATGTATTTAATCATATGCAAGACTAGGTTTTTTTCCAAGGGATACCATAAAAGGGAGAGTACTTTACATTTCCATACATACCAGTTTGGAAGAAGAAAATCACCATCCACATGTACATTTTCTGCACAATGCACAGGTCTAGTTCCTGTCAGGGGTCATTTCCTGCGGGAGCGCACAGGAGCGGAGCTCCGGCAGTAATGAGCCCAGGGGGCAGGCACATGCAACAAGCCCCGCCCCCTGCTTCCAGCAGCCCTCAGTCGGGCCACGAGGAGCAAGAAGCAGCCAGATAAATTGCAGAGCCCCCCCCCTCAGCCCGCCTTCAGGTACAAGCTCTCCCTCCTCTGTAAGGGAAGATCTATGCGTTCCCCCCCCCCATGGCTAGCAATCAAAAACAGTCCAGTGGAGCCTGAGTGGTGGGTGTTGCCTTCTGACACACTTCCGGTGATGCCAGGGGGTGTGGCATAGGCAAATAAGTTATGCTAATGAGTTATGCTAATGAGCTCCTGCACCTCTTTTTCTATGAAATGACCCCTGGTCCCTGTATTCTATAACAGTTTTTTTTTAAAAAAAGAACAGCATGTGAGGAGGAGGAGAGAAGAACTCCACCCTTCACTTGGAGTCTCAGAGCGGCTTACAAACTCTTTCTCTTCCTCCACCCACAACAGACACCCTGTGAGGTAGGTGGGGCTACAAGAGCTCTGAGGGAACTTGTGACTGACCCAAGGTCACCCGGCTGGCTGCATGTGGAGGAGTGGGGAATCAAATCCGGTTCTTCCGATTAGAGTCTGCCACTCTTTAACCACTACACCAAACTGGCTCTCAATCCAGAACTCAAACAAGACAGCTAGTCTTCTAGCAAGCACATGAACACACGAAACTGCCTTAGACTGAGTCAGACCCTTGGCCCATCAAGGTCAGTATTGTCTACTCAGACTGGCAGCAGCTCTCCAGGGTCTCAGGCAGAGGTCTTTCACATCACCTATTGCCAGATCTTTTAACTGGAGATGCCAGGGACTGAACCTGGGACCTTTTGGATGCCAAGCAGATGCTCTACCACTGAGCCACAGCCCCTCTCAAGCAAAAAGGCATAATTGGAGGAAGTGCTTTTGTACATCTGCATTCGGCTTGTTTCAGGCCCTACAACATCTGTTCGATGCCATTAGGCACATTCCATTTTATTTTATGTGAAAGAGAAGTTCTTCCAAGTGGGAGAGTGAGAAACACTCAACACAAGCTGTTATCACGGGAGACCAGTTACTGGAACTCTGTTTATTTTACCATTTCTGCCCGCGTGCGGTGAAAAAGAGTCTTGAAGTGGTTTAGAAAACTCACACTTTAAAAAAGACACCACAATGAATGCAGTTCAAAGAATCACAACCAGCAATCCTATCAAACAGGCCTTATCGTCACCTACAGTCCAACTACGCAGCAAACATCTTTCTAAAATGGCCGGCCGTGGGCTCCTTTCTCTAACTCGACAAAGGCTGCATTTAAGTGTCATTTGACTGGATATGAGAATAAAAATGATTTCATTATTTTTATTTCAAGAAGAAGGAAGAAGAAGAAGAAGAAGATGTCTCAGAGCGGCTTACAAACTCCTTTCCCTTCCCCTCCCCACAACAGACACTCTGTGAGGTAGGCGGGGCTGAGAGAGCGCTGACAGAAACTGCTCTTCTTCAAGAACAGCTCTGACAAAACTATGGCTTGCCCAAGGTCATCCAGCAGCTGCAAGTGGAGGAGTGGGGAATCAAACCCGGTTCTCCCAGATTAGAGTCTACGCACTTAACCACTACACCAAACATTTATTAGCTGCCTTTCTTCCTTTAGGAGCTCAAGGCGGCTTGCAATGCATGTAAACCACATAAAAACAAATTAATAACAAAACCCCCCAAATTTTAAAATTGTAACTCAAAATTGCTGGCAATCGTAACCAAGTGTGGTCCTAAATAAACCCATTCTTCAACTGCCTCCTGGAGATCGAAAGTGAGGGAGCCGGGCACATCACCCTGGGGAGGTTGTTCGGGAATTGTGGGGCTGCCACGGAAAAGGCCCTTTCGCGTGTATTCACCAAACAAGCTTATTTGATTGATGGGACAGTAGGGTTGCCAGATCCAGGTCGGAGAATTCCTGGAGATTTTGGGGGTGGGGTCTGGGGAAGGTGGGAGGAGAAGGATTTCAGTGGGGTATAATTAATTATCAAATGGCATTGGACTTAGTATAGCCAGGAGATCTGAAGATTGTCTGGCAGCCTAAAACTCTAGCTCTTTTTGTGGCGAGACAGGTTTATTTTGGAGGCTGAGAGAACCAGCTGGGTTCAAGTGGAGTCGTGGGGAATCGAACCCAGTTCTCCAGATTAGAGTCCACTGCTCTTAATCACTACACCAAGCTGGTTCCCTAGTGGGGCGTCATGCCTTAGAGCACTGGTTCCCAAAGTGGGCAATACTGCCCCCTGGGGGGCGCTGGAATGATCCAGGTGGGTGGTAGGAACCTTGGGTGCAATTAGGGGGTGGATAAAAATAAGGGGGTGGTGGAAGCATAAATAAAGAAGAGTCCAGGACCTATCTAAAGCAGCCTTTTCCTGCCTTCTCCTGGTCTTCCCTGGGATCAGGGAGGGAGGTGGAGGTGGAGAAGGGTCCCCCCAGCCAATCACAGCCATGCATTTGTTGTTGTTCAGTCGCAGTTGAGTCTGACTCTTCGCGACCCCATGGACCAGCTCCCGCCAGGCCTTCCGGTCTTCCGCAGTCCTCTGAAGTTGGCTCAATTTCATGTTCGTTGCATCTATGACACTGTCTAACCATCTCATCCTTTGCCGTCCCTGTCTTCTTTGACCTTCAGTCTTTCCCAGCATCAGGGTCTTCTCCAGGGAGTGCTCCCTTCTCATTGGGTGGCCAAAGTATTTGAGCTTCCGTTTCATTATCTGGCCTTCCAGGGAACAGTCAGGGTTGATTTCTTTTAGGATTGACTGATTTGATCTTCTTGCAGTCCAAGGGCCTCTCATGGATCACTGCCTTGTCGTGGCGAGGGGGCTTGCGCGGTTCGATGAAGCTGTGGGCTATGCCGTGAAGGGCCACCCAAGACAGACAGGCCACAGCAGAGAACTCAGACCAAGTGTGATCCCCTGGAGAAGGTAATGGCAACCCACTCCAGTATCTTTGCCAAGAAAACCCCATGGACAGTATCAAAAAGCCATGCATTTGCAAACTGCAAATGCGTGTGCACCCTTGAAAGGCTGGTGTTGCTGCTGGGCTATTGTGTGGTGGTTGCTGCTGGCCCCTGGCTTCAGGCCAACAACATCTTTCTTCACCATGTGCAAATTTGTCACTGCATCTTTTTGTCCACTTCTTGAAGGTAGATTTCCAGGAGGCGCTGAGTAATTTTTTTTTTTCTGAAAAGGAGGCAGGAGGCCAAATAAGTTTGGGAACCTCTGCCTTAGAGGGACTTCAGTGAGGGTATAGTGCCATAGAACCCATCATCCAAAGCAGCCCTGTTCTCCAGGGGCATTGATTTCTGTCACCTGGAGATCAGTTCTAATCCCAAGAGTTCTCCAGCCGCCACCAGGAGGTTGGAAACCCTTTGGAACACTGTGGAGAGCCACTCCCTGTGATCGTAGTTCCCAGGTGGGGACACGCAGGTTCATGTTCTTCTTCAGTTCCTGCCCTTTCTTTGTTCAAGGGCAGAGCTGAGTCGGGACACCTCTCAGTTGAAGAGCAACCAACGTTCTTTGTGATCTTGCCTACAGTCCAGGATTCCAAACCATGGCTTCACCCTAAATTATGAACCTGGTTTCTAAACCAAGAAACAGATGTCAGCCTGATTGCCCAAATTTGGTTGTCAGAACAAACCGCAGTGTGGTTTCAACTAGTAAGCCTTCCGCCTCTGCTTCTGTACATGGCCAGCCAAGAGAGAAGTCACAAGGTCTCAGGCAAGCGTCTAGGACCAAATTGAGCGGGACTTCAACAGCAAGAGCCAGGGGCCAGGGAGGGGCAGGAGCAGGTGATTTGGGTCTCCATCACAGGCAGCAAGGACCTGAAGAGCTGCAGCAGCTCGCCAGGAGAAGTCTGTCAAAGCCATGGTGACTGTGGGGAACCTCCATGTCCAAAGGCACTCAGCCTCTGAATCCCAGAGCCAGGAAGCAACATCAGGGGAATGCCTGTGCCTCTATGTCCTGTTGCTGGTCATCCAGAGGAACAGGTTGGCCACTGTGTGAGACAGGATGCTGGACTAGATGGACCACAGGTCTGAGTCAGCAGGGCTCCTCTTATGTTCTTAGGATGATGGACTAGACGGACCTCTGGTCTGATCCAGCAGGGCTCCTCTTGTGTTCTCAGGATGCTGGACTAGATGGACTACTGGTCTGATCCAGGGGGCTCTTCTAGTGTTCTTAGGATGCTGGGCTAGACGGACTAGTGGTCTGATCCAGCAGGGCTCCTCTTATGTTCTTAGGATGCTGGACTAGACGGACCTCTGGTCTGATCCAGCAGGGCTCCTCTTGTGTTCTCAGGATGCTGGACTAGATGGACTACTGGTCTGATCCAGGGGGCTCTTCTAGTGTTCTTAGGATGCTGGGCTAGACGGACTAGTGGTCTGATCCAGCAGGGCTCTTCTAGTGTTCTTAGGATGCTGGACTAGATGGACTACTGGTCTGATCCAGCGGGGCTCTTCTAGTGTTCTTAGGATGCTGGACTAGATGGACTACTGGTCTGATCCAGCGGGGCTCTTCTAGTGTTCTTAGGATGCTGGACTAGATGGACTACTGGTCTGATCCAGCGGGGCTCTTCTAGTGTTCTTAGGATGCTGGACTAGATGGACTACTGGTCTGATCCAGCGGGGCTCTTCTAGTGTTCTTAGGATGCTGGACTAGATGGACTACTGGTCTGATCCAGCGGGGCTCTTCTAGTGTTCTTAGGATGCTGGACTAGATGGACTACTGGTCTGATCCAGCGGGGCTCTTCTAGTGTTCTTAGGATGCTGGACTAGATGGACTACTGGTCTGATCCAGCGGGGCTCTTCTAGTGTTCTTAGGATGCTGGACTAGATGGACTACTGGTCTGATCCAGCGGGGCTCTTCTAGTGTTCTTAGGATGCTGGACTAGATGGACTACTGGTCTGATCCAGCGGGGCTCTTCTAGTGTTCTTAGGATGCTGGACTAGATGGACTACTGGTCTGATCCAGCGGGGCTCTTCTAGTGTTCTTAGGATGCTGGACTAGATGGACTACTGGTCTGATCCAGCGGGGCTCTTCTAGTGTTCTTAGGATGCTGGACTAGATGGACTACTGGTCTGATCCAGCGGGGCTCTTCTAGTGTTCTTAGGATGCTGGACTAGATGGACTACTGGTCTGATCCAGCGGGGCTCTTCTAGTGTTCTTAGGATGCTGGACTAGATGGACTACTGGTCTGATCCAGCGGGGCTCTTCTAGTGTTCTTAGGATGCTGGACTAGATGGACTACTGGTCTGATCCAGCGGGGCTCTTCTAGTGTTCTTAGGATGCTGGACTAGATGGACTACTGGTCTGATCCAGCGGGGCTCTTCTAGTGTTCTTAGGATGCTGGACTAGATGGACTACTGGTCTGATCCAGCGGGGCTCTTCTAGTGTTCTTAGGATGCTGGACTAGATGGACTACTGGTCTGATCCAGCGGGGCTCTTCTAGTGTTCTTAGGATGCTGGACTAGATGGACTACTGGTCTGATCCAGCGGGGCTCTTCTAGTGTTCTTAGGATGCTGGACTAGATGGACTACTGGTCTGATCCAGCGGGGCTCTTCTAGTGTTCTTAGGATGCTGGACTAGATGGACTACTGGTCTGATCCAGCGGGGCTCTTCTAGTGTTCTTAGGATGCTGGACTAGATGGACTACTGGTCTGATCCAGCGGGGCTCTTCTAGTGTTCTTAGGATGCTGGACTAGATGGACTACTGGTCTGATCCAGCGGGGCTCTTCTAGTGTTCTTAGGATGCTGGACTAGATGGACTACTGGTCTGATCCAGCGGGGCTCTTCTAGTGTTCTTAGGATGCTGGACTAGATGGACTACTGGTCTGATCCAGCGGGGCTCTTCTAGTGTTCTTAGGATGCTGGACTAGATGGACCACTGGTCTGATCCAGCAGGGCTCTTCTTATGTTCTTATATTCAGTGCGCAAACTGGATTGAAGAAGTTGTTGAACCAGCAAAGGCTTAATGCCAGTTCTTGGCTTATAAAGAGAACTGATGGCCCACCCCTTCCTTTTTGGTCCGTCATCCTGCCAAGACCGGGAGAGCTGAGGCTTTTGCTTGAGTAGACTATGGAAGGGCCACCAGGCATAGTACTGCCTTC
>NW_015170310.1:29548-79835 GCF_001447785.1 Gekko japonicus | reverse complement strand
GTGTCCATGTACCTTTGGTTCTTGAACAGACGCCAGCTGTGGCAGAGAGGGTAGGGAATCTTCTCCGTAGGCCCTGGAGTTCACACATGAAGCTGCTTTATACTGCATGAGACTCTTGGTCCATGAGAGTCAGTATTGTCTACTAAGACTGGCAGCTGCTCTCCAGGATCTCAGGCAGGGGTCTTTCACATAACCTACTGCCAGATCTTCCAGCTGGGGATGCTGGGGATTGAACCTGGGACTTTCTGCATGCCAGGCAGATGTTCTACCACTGAGCCATGACCCCCTTCCCAAGTGCAAGAAGTCTTGGGTTTAATGGGGGGCCACCGGAGGTTCCCTTTCCTTTGCGAAGCCTTCCTCTAACATTGAGAATGAACAGGTCTAGGTCCTGACAGCTCCCTCTACGAAGAGGACAGGAGAGGTCCTGTGAATAAATGCATTCACAGTTGTCCTGGCCCCTATGACAATATACCCTGCTGAGCCCCCTCCCCTCCCCAGGCTCCACCCCCAAAATCATTAGGTATTCCCCAGCTTCTCTGCAGATGGGATGGAGGGAAGGTATAGACTACGGTTGCCAGCTCTGGGCTGGGAGATTCTTGGAGATTTGGGGGTGGTGCTGGGGTGGGGGAGAGGCGAGGGACCTCCATGGGCCACAATGCCATAAAGCCCACCCGTCAAAGCCTGCCAATGGCTGCCTTAATTGGGCAGATCCACCCTGTCTTGAAACCTGGCCAGTGATTCTGGTGGTCTTGTTTATCCCCGCCTGCATACATCCTGGGCTGAGAGAAACCAAGCTACATCACCCTCCCATGATGCACTGTGAGCCACTGTCACGTATGGGCAATGCTACTCAGCCCCAAGGGTGCTCCATCGCAAGCCGTTTAATTCACAGGGCTGCCATAAGTTGGAAGCAACGTGACGCCACAACACACAGACACACACACACACACACAATCAATGGCTATTGGCTATGAAGCTCAAATGGAACTTCCATCTTCAGATGGTAGACCTCCCGATTGCCCCAGCGGTGGACTGCCTGATGGCACCTGCTATTTTTGGCCACTGTGTGACAGAGTGTTGGGCTGGATGGGCCATTAGCCTGATCCAACATTGGCTTCTCTTATGTTCTTAGAGGCGGTGTACCTCTGAATACCACCTGCTGGATGTGGGCAACAACAGGGGAAAAGTCTGGCCTCTGGGCCCTACTTGTAGGCCTTTATGGGGGAGGGATGTGATTGACTACTGTGGGAAATACGATGCTGGACCGGATGGACACTTGGTTTGATCCAGCATCAGCACAAGAGTTGGTTTTGTTAAAGTAAAAAAAAAATCACATTGGGCATGCCCAAATCTCTTTGAAATATCATCATTATTATAATTCTATGGTGCCTGCTTGCTCTTGACTGGTTTTTGTGCTGCAGTCTCCTGTTTGATACATTCTGAGCTGCAGCCCATCATTCTGATGCCCATGAGGAAAGAACACAACCTCCACATACAGATGAAGAAACAACTTCTAAATAAGCACAGCTTAGGGTTGCTAGGCAACCAGTGGGAGGGTTGGCTGTGGGGACATGATGAGGGGGTGGCATTGTAGGCAAGATGACATCACTCCTATCCGTGACAATGGGTAGCTCTAGGAATCAGTAGAAACTCTATGGTAAAAACACAGAGTTTCTGGCAATTCCTAGAGCGACCGTATCTCAACTTCCAGGTTACCGGAAGGGATACAGTGCTGCACACTATGCTGCTATTCCCCCCCCACTGCTGTCACAAGTGGAAGCTGAGGGCAGGGGATCCCCAAACACTGCTAGATGGTACTGAAGGGGGGTCATGGATCATTCCAGAATATCATCTTAATTAGAAAGAAATCCCAGCAATTTTTGGTAAACACCCCCCACCTACTTGGGGGGGGGATGAGCAGGCAAGAATAAGAGAACAAAGCAAAGGGGAGGGAAAAAAGTCATTCCAACTTTCTCTAGATGGACACCGCCACCTGATTTCTGATCTGAGGCCTCCGCAGTAGTTAATCCAGCCTCGAGTCGAGGAGGATTAACTTTCAATTTTTCTTTAAAAAAATCTTGTGACTGTGGAAAGGGCAGATCTCACTCCGCAGCTGAAGGGGACAAGAGCTCAATAAAGGATGAAGAAGCGAAGATAACTCATTTCAATAAAAAAAAACCCCTCCAGCTCCCGGTTTTAACCCTCTGCGTTCATCTCGTGCCTTTCCATGAGACGGGTGGGGGAAGGGAAGGAAGATGGGCGAGGCTCCATCGCCCATCTCCCCTTCCCTCAAGAAATAGGTCGCAGGCCCCGTTTCCTGACCTCCTTTTTACAGAGGTCGATTTCGGCCTTGACAAAGGCCTTCTCAAGTGTGAACAGAAGGAGCCCCCCCCCCCAAGTGAATTTCTCTTCATGGAGGCAAAACAGACAGACACACCCCCAAATCTGATTTTGAAACCAGCCTCAGACTCTCCGGCCCTTGTCTGTCTCTTTCCCATCCAACAGGAATGCTGGGCGGGGGGGGAAGAGGGCTTTTGTTCCAGCAATGGATACGTTCGTTGGCAATATTTATTTTCCTTTTAATGACATGTGAATTAGCGGTAGTGAAGCCCCTCTTACCGACTTAAGCCTCCTGAGCAGTTTGTTACATTCTAGGCCTCAAAATCCCTGGAGGGAAGAGAAGATTCAAAGGAGCTTTTAATCATACTATAAGGAGGGTGAAGGAGTATGTAAGTAGGTCATAGCGAAAGCATTACAAGTGCATAGGTTATTGCTTTATTTAACAACGAACAGAGCGGTGCGCTCCTCGGAGGTCACTTCGCCTTCGCCGTTTCGAAATTAGAGGCAGGGCTAACAAAACAAATTAGAGGCAGGATTGGCCGGGAAACAAAAAGAGACGAGTGCCATGCCTCACAAAGGCCTACATAGCTGCATTGTTAGCCTCAGAATCCGTGGCAGACCATTCGAGCAGGAAGAATGAACACGAAGAGTGCCGACAAGCTGGGGGGGGAGATGTGCCCGGCCCCATTAGAAGAGGCTTAATGCATGAAAAGGGGCAGTTGAGAATGAGATACTGTGGCAAATCATATCACCTGGTAAATAATGTCCCATGGAACCTCTAGCAAAAGGACAGGTTGTCTGTTTCTCTGGGTTGTTGGAAACCCCAATGCACACAAAAACAGTATATATTAGTGGGCTTGCCGGACCCGCCGGTTTGGCAGGGGTTGCCCGCTTTGGGGGGCCACCTTCCCGCCCGCCCCCAGAGCAACCATCCGGCCTCCAGTTTGGTGTAGTGGTTAAGCGCGGACTCTAATCGGGGAGAACCGGGTTTGATTCCCCACTCCTCCACTCACAGCTGCTGGATGACCTTGGGCAAGCCATAGTTCTGGCACAGCTGTTCTTGAAAAAGAGCAGTTTCTGTCAGAGCTCTCTCAGCCCCACCTACCTCACAGGGTGTCTGTTGTGGGGAGCGGAAGGGAAAGGAGTTTGGAATGGTTGATTGGAATGTATTTCTCTGGTCTGGGGACAGGGGAGATAACTCTACACAGCCAATCGCCACACTTCAAAGAAGAAGACGCTGTAAGGTCATCTCCATGCTTGAGATGAGATGGATGAAACGTAATGGCAGGGTCTCAGCATCCCACAATTAAAGATGCATCTGCCCATCATTCTCCAATTCTGACATATTTATTTCCTTAATTATGTTCCATCCCCCCCAGAATTAAACCCAAACAAATGGTAACCATATAAACTAAGCTTGTTATTCCTGTTTGGCTTCCATTGTATCGTATCTGAAGAAGCGTGTGTGCACACGGAAGCTTATACCTTGAACAAAGCTGTGTTGGTTTTAAAGGTGCCACTGGACTCAAAACAGTTTTCACCTAGGTTAGCAAAAAAAATCTTGAGATAACATTGGGGCAACTCTATGCATGCTAGGGTTGCCAGCTCCGGGTTGGGAAATACCTGGAGATTTGGGGGATGGCCCCTGGGGAGGGCAGGGTTGGGGAGGGGAGGGGAGGGACCTCAGCCGGTTATAATACCACAGAGTCCACCTTCCAAAGTAGCCATATTCTCCAGGGAAATTGATCTCTGTTGTCTGGGAACCAGTTGTAAGACCAGGTCTCCAGCTACCACTTGAAGGTTGGCAAACCCTAATGCAGGGGTGTCAAACATGCGACCATCTAGTCCAACCCCTGCTCAGTGCGGGATCAGTCTAGAGCAGGGGTGTCAAACATGAGGCCATGGCGCCTGATCAGGCTCTCGGAGGGCTTCTATCAGGCCCGCCGCCCCCCGTACCTCACCCGGGGGAACTGCGATCCCCCGCGATCCCCCCCGAAATGACCTCTGAACAAAATATTGCAAGAGTGCTAACATTTTAGGCATGTTTTTACTTTAAGTAAAAAAACACAAACCTTTGTGTTTGTGTCCTTTATAAAGTTTATATCTCCACTACCTGGCATTGCATTTCATGACACACATGGCCCAGCCCAACAAGGTCTCATTTATGTCAGATCCGGCCCTCATAAGAAATGAGTTTGACACCCCTGCCCTAATGTATGCCTCTGTCACAATTGGGGTGGGGGGGGGTTAGGCAGGCCTCCTAAGAAAATACGAGACCCCCTCTGGCCGAGCCAGTCTACTTAAGATGCTGATTCAAGTGGCATGTATGTCTAAGTAAGAGGGTTTTTTATTTTATTTCTCTCCGTTCCAGAGCTGGCTGTTATCTTAATTAGTGATTGGCAGAAGTAAACGTTGCTCAAAATTAGTCGACTGAAAAGGTGACTGGAATGAAAATTTCCCTGCAATATTCAGCTTCGTGGAAGAGGAGGAGGAGGAGGAGGAGGAGGAGGAGAACATTCAGCTTCGTGGAGGAGGAGGAGGAGGAGGAGGAGGAGGGGGAGGAGGAAAGAGACCAAAAAAATAGTTATGGCATCTCAGCGGCTGTAGCTCTAATTCCTCTCTCTTCCTGTTCTACACAAATGAAAAGATGATTTCATCGTAATGTTCCCGAGCTTGCTGAGTAATAACTCAGTCTTTCCTAAAACAATTAGGCAAGATTCGGAGACAAAACGCAGACATCTTTAACAGCTGATTTCTACACTTTCGAAAGGATTTGTCGGCGGCGCCTGGCTGCGAACTCGATTTGTGCAGAGGCGAAGGCCTTGGGCAGATGGCTAAAAATCTGGGGATCATCAGAACGAGGAAGGGGGCAGAGAGAGGAAGCGGGTCCCGCTGTCCCCATCCTTGGGTCTTTTCCAAAGAACCTACACATGCCCAGCTACAAAGTCTCTCTCTCTCTCTCTCTGCAGGGTATGGCCCAAACAGAGAAGAGCCAGACAAGAGGTTGGAAGTAAGGTCTGCAGTGGCCATGGAGTAGGGTTGCCGGGCCAACCAGTAGGAAGGATGAGGGCGGGGACATGGTAGGACAAGCAGCATCATGGGTGTGACAACATCATTTCCGGGGGAGACCCAGAGGTGACAGTGGGTAGCTCTAGGAATTGCTAGAAATTCCATGGTAAAACCATAGAGTTTCCAGCAACTCCTAGAGCAGGGGTGGCCAAACTGTGGCTCTGGAGCCACATGCGGCTCTTTCACGCATATTGTGCGGCTCCCAACAGGGCAGCTGGGGAAGCGAAAGGGAGGCATGCTTTTCCTTCCTTCCTTCCTTCCTTCCTTCCTTCCTTCCTTCCTTCCTTCCTTCCTTCCTTCCTTCCCTCGCTCCCTCCCTCCCTCCCTCCCTCCCTTACTCCCCCCTCCCATCTATTTGCTTTCTTTGTTTCACTCTCTTTCTCTCTCATTCTTTCCACCTTTTTCATTCTTTCTTCCCACCTCTCTCTGTATTTCTCTCTCTCTTAGACAAATAAATGTCATTAGCAAATGAACAAATATCATTAGAGAAATCAATATCATTATCAATATCTGTTCTTACCCCCTTTTGTTTTTATTTTCGGCAGCCTCATTTAATGTTAATAAAAGGCAAATGTGCATATTTTTCAGTAAAAAAGTGTGTGTGATATTTGTTCATGCCTTGCGGCTCTCAAACATCTGATGTTCATTCTATGTGGCTCTTACGCTGAACAAGTTTGGCCACCCCTGTCCTAGGGCTACCTGCCGTCGCTTCCGGGTTTCCCCCAGAAATGGCATCATCACAGTTGCAATGTTGCCAGGCCTGACAAAGGGAACTTTGACTCTAAAGTTCATCCCCTGAAAATCTTGCTGGCCTCTAAGGTTGCGCTGGACTCGAATCTTACTGGTTCTACTGCAGACCAAAATGGCTGCCCTCAAAAACCCTATAAAGAAGAAAGCCTAAGAACATAAGAGTGTTGGATCAGGCCAATGGCCCATCTAGTCCAACACTCTGTCACACAGTGGCCAGGAATACCAGGAGCCAGCAGGAGGTCCACTGGTGGGCAAGGCTCCCTCTAAGCTGTGGAGTCTTGTGAGCAAAAATTCTACTTTGTGAGCGACTGGCATTAAAGTTGGGAGCGAGCGATTTGGCTGCTGCATCAGTTAGCCTGCTCTGGAGCCCTCCCTTCCTGAGATGAGACAAAAATGTGTGAGCCGGAGGCTAAAAAACTGTGAGCTAGCTCACACTAACTCAGCTTAGAGGGAACACTGCGTGGTGGGGCCAGGACACTAGAAGCCCTCCCACTGTTGCCCCCCCCAAGCACCAAGAATACAGAGCATCCCTTGCCCCAGCCTAAGAGTTCCTACCTATACCTTGTGGCTAATAGCCACTGATGGACCTCTGCTCCAGATGCTTACCTAATTCCATGCTTGTAGCCGCCACCACTTCCTGTGGCAGTGGATTCCATGTGTTAATCAGTCTTTGGGTGAAGAAGGACTTCCTTTTGTCCTAACCGGTGGATAAAAAAACGGTTCCAGAGAAATAGCAGTTCAGGGGGAATCAACCACCACACTGATTTAACAGGTGCGAAGAAAAGGTGAGCGGTCTCAGCATTAGCGGATTTCTCAAGAAATATTGCGGGTCCCCCGAAAAGTGTACTTTTGCCCTGAAAATAGAAATGGACAAACAATTCAGAGCAGCCCGGGGGTGAAATTGGCAAGACCTTTTCTCCCTTTTGCATTTAGAAGGAAATTGATGTGGAGATCCCGGGAAGAGGCAGCCAAGTAGCAAGCCAGGCGAGGGCTAAAACTGCCAATAACTCGGCTGGAGGTTTTCATCTCCCCCCTCCTCCCCCGCAACATTTTTTTTTTCTAGAATGGCAATAGAGTGTTCCCTTACTTGAGTGATTCTGTGGAGGGTGCAATTCAGCATCTCAAGACACAGAAAAAAAAGGAAAGGAAAGGAAAGGAAAGAAGAGAAGAAGAGAAGAAGAGAAGAAGAGAAGAAGAGAAGAAGAGAAGAGATTGGATGTATACCCCGCCCTTCACTTGGAGTCTCAGAGCGGCTTACAAACTCCTTTCCCTTCCCCTCCCCACAACAGACACCCTGTGAGGCGGGTGGGGCTGAGAGAGCTCTGACACAAAAGGAAAGGAAAGGAAAGGAAAGGAAAGGAAAGGAAAGGAAAGGAAAGGAAAGGAAAGGAAAGGAAAGGAAAGGAAAGGAAAGGAAAGGAAAGGAAAGGAAAGGAAAGGAAAGGAAAGGAAAGGAAAGGAAAGGAAAGGAAAGGAAAGGAAAGGAAAGGAAAGGAAAGGAAAGGAAAGGAAAGGAAAGGAAAGGAAAGGAAAGGAAAGGAAAGGAAAGGAAAGGAAAGGAAAGGAAAGGAAAGGAAAGGAAAGGAAAGGAAAGGAAAGGAAAGGAAAGGAAAGGAAAGGAAAGGAAAGGAAAGGAAAGGAAAGGAAAGGAAAGGAAAGGAAAGGAAAGGAAAGGAAAGGAAAGGAAAGGAAAGGAAAGGAAAGGAAAGGAAAGGAAAGGAAAGGAAAGGAAAGGAAAGGAAAGGAAAGGAAAGGAAAGGAAAGGAAAGGAAAGGAAAGGAAAGGAAAGGAAAGGAAAGGAAAGGAAAGGAAAGGAAAGGAAAGGAAAGCTCTCAGTAGGAAAGGAAAGGAAAGGAAAGGAAAGGAAAGGAAAGGAAAGGAAAGGAAAGGAAAGGAAAGGAAAGGAAAGGAAAGGAAAGGAAAGGAAAGGAAAGGAAAGGGAGGTTCTTAGGACGAGGCTACATTTTCCCGTTGTTTCAGAAATAGCAAGGTTTTTTTTTTTAAAAAAACAACACCTAATAATGGCAAATGTAGGTTACAACTGCTCTGACTTGGATATCCCAGACTAGCCCAATCTTGTCAGATCTTGGAAGCTAAGCAGGGTCAGCCTTGGTTAGTATTTGGATGGGAGACCGCCAAGAAAGATGAGGGTCGCTGCACAGAGGTGGGCGATGGCAAACCACTTCCATTCATCTCTTGCCCTAAAAACCCTACAGGGTCAACATAAGTTGGTTGCAACTTCACAGTAAAAAAGAGAGAAGTAAAAGTAAAGGTAAAGGTTTCCCTTGCTCGAAAGCTAGTTGTATCCGAATCCGGGGGTGTGTGTGTGTGCTCATCTCTGTTTCTAAGCTGAAGAGCCAGCGCTGTCCACAGACATTTCCGTGGTCATGTGGCTGGCATGACTAAACGCCGAGGCGGACGGAACGCTGTTACCTTCCCACCGAAGCGGTACCTATTGATCTACTTGCAATTTCTTGCTTTTGAACTGCTAGGTTGGCAGGAGCTGGGACTCACTCTGTCACACAGCACTAGGGTCTCGAACTGCCGAATTCCGGTCTGCAGCTCAGCATCTTTAACCTCTCAGCCACTGTTACCACCAAAAAAAAGAGAAAGGTCACAGCTAATATACGCACTGAGTTTTTAGGGTTATGAGGGAGAGAAATTTGCTGACCAGGGGGTGTGTCATCGATTTGAAAAATGAAGCAAGGGACTTACATAAGCTATTGTAACATGTTATAAGAGGTAACGTGATCTTATGGAAGCTGAGATTCCTTCTCCGCAGAGGAGCAGAGAGACAGATGGAAGATCGATGGTTAGAAGTGGAAGAAGATAGATTAGATCGGATAGATTGACAGGATGGATAGATGAATGGATGGATGGATAAATACTAGAAGAGACAGAGGAAGAGAGAGAGAGAATCACAAGATGCCATAGTCTTGCTGTACACTGCATTGGTCAGGCTGCACCTGAAGTATTGTGTGCAGTTCTAGAGGCCTCACTTCAGAAAGGATGTGGACAGAATGGAGCAGGGTGCAGAGGAGAGTGAAGAGGATGATTGGGGGCCTGGAGACCAAGCCCTGTGAGGAAAGGCTGAGGGACTTGGGAATGTTCAGTCTGGAGAAGAGGAGGTTGAGGGGGGACAGGATGGCTCTCTTGAAGTATGTGAAGGGCTGTCACTTAGAGGAGGGCAGAGAGCTGTTCCTGTCGGCAGCAGAGAAGAGGACTCGCAAGAATGGGTTTAAATTAATGGCGGGAAGGTACCGGCTGGATCTTAGGAAAAACTTTTTTTTGACAGTCAGAGTTGTGCAATAGTGGAATCAGCTGCCTCGGGAGGTGGTGAGCTCCCCCTCAGTGGCCGTCTTCAAGCAGTGGGCTGGACAAACACTTTATCAGGGATGCTCTAGGCTGATTCTGCATTGAGCCAGGAGGGGTTGGACTAGATGGCCTGTATGACTCCTTCCAGCTCTGTGATTCTATGATTCTATAAATGTGTTCTTCATTGCACTGCACCATAGGTTACCCCTCAGGGCTGCACAGTACCCCAACACTGTCATGACTGATGTACCTCACCAAAGACCCCTAAGTATGGCTAGCCGTCATGGGATAAGAGGATGGGCCCTTGTTATAGACGCTATTTAATTTGTTCATAAAGGCAAGGGTCATTTCGTAGAAAAAGAGGTGCAGGAGCTCATTAGCATAACTCATTAGCATAACTCATTGCATTGCTAGCTATTGGGGGGGGAACGTACAGATCTGTCCTTGCAGAGGAGGGAGAGCTTGTACCTGAATAAAACTTGGTCTTAAAGGGGCCACTGTACTGTTTTGGGCCGGAGGGGGGTCTCTGCAACTTACCTGGCTGCTTCTTGCTCTGACTGAGGGCTGCTGGGAGCAGGGGGTGGGGCTTGTTGCATGTGTCCGCCCCCTGGGCTCTTTACTGCCAGAGCTCTGCTCCTGTGCGCTCCTGCAGGAAATGACCCCTACATAAAGGATATTGAGTTCCGCTGACACTAAAATCTAATACCGACGACCTTTACCAGTGTGCTGATGCTATTCTGCCTTCGCCATCGTTACTTATATTGTTACTAGCACCTTATATTGTTGTTTTAAGGTTTAATGCTTTTAGTATGTTGTTGTTTTTAGCTATTGCCTATATTTAAGCCGCCCTGAGCCCGCCTCGGTGGGGAGGGCGGGGTATAAATCTAATAAAATAAAATAATAAAAATAAAAATAAAATAAATTGAGAGTGAGCAGTGTCATGGTCAAGTTTGCAGATAGCACTACATTATTCAGGATGCTGAAAGCCAAAGCTGGTGAAGAACCTCAAGAGGACCTCTCTAAATTGGGCGAGAGGGCAACAACATGGCAAATGAAGCTTCATGTTGGTAAGTGTAAAGAGATGGACACCGGAATGAAATATCCTGACTTTACATCTATTTAGATAGGTTCTGAACTGACAGAGACTGCAACGGAAAAGGGTCTTCAGATTGTAGTTGGTAGCTTGGTAAAAACGTCGAGGATAGGACCATCCATGGTTGCTAGACAGGGTGACTAAAGAGAACCTCCACATTCAGAAGTATTAATCCTCCAGATGCCAGTGCAAGAAGGCAACTTTGGAGGAAGGCATCGGCTTCTACGCCCTGTTGCTGGCCCTCCAGAGTAGCTGGCTGGCCCCCAACCAGTTTGGTGTAGTGGTTAAGTGTGTGGACTCTAATCTGGGAGAACCGGGTTTGAGTCCCCACTCCTCCACGTGCACCTGCTGATGTGACCTTGGGTCAGTCACAAGCTCTGGCACAGCTGTCCTTGAAAAAGAGCAGCTTGTGTCAGAGTTCTCTCAGCTCCACCCACCTCACAGGGTGTCTGTTGTGGGGAGGGGAAGGGAAAGGAGTTTGGCAGCCGCTCTGAGACTCCAAGTGAAGGGCGGGGTATAAATCCAATCTCCTCCTCCTCCTCCTCCTCCTCCTCCTCCTCCTTCTTTGTGAAACAGGGTGGTGCACCAAATGGTCTGATTCATCAAAACTCTTCTCATGTTTTTATGCAGAGCAATAGTTCCTGCTTCTCCTTTAGTTGACATACATGGATGTCTTCTCCATCACCCAGCTTTACAGGAGGAAGGTCCTTCAACATCTTCTACTTTTCCATTAACCTGAGCCTGTGCCAATCCATGCAGCCACTTCACTTTCTGGACGCCACCGTGCAAATGCAACGGACGTATAAACATTACTTCATACTTGAACTCAACGAGACTGTTACACATACCTTCACGCTTCTAGCAAGTACGCAAGAGCCCACCATGTGATCGCAGCCAAGTATATCGCATCTACAGCCAAGTCCGACAACACACCTGCAACTGTTCCATTTCCTCGGTGAGGGATTCGTGCTTAGCCAGCAAAGAGAACAAACAGATTGACAGAACAGGCCCAGAAGACAATGTGACAGAACACCACATGTTGTCAGCTACAGCTCCCGGCTAAAACCAGTCCAATATATCACCAATGATCTACAACCCATCTTGAACAATGACAATTCTTCCCACACGGGCCCTGGATCACTAGGCCTATCCTCACTTACAGGCGACCAATGCTCCCTCTAAGCCGTGGAGTCTTGTGAGCAAAAATTCTACTTTGTGAGCTACCGGCATTACAGTTGTGAGCAAGTGATTTGCTTACTGCATAAATTAGTTTGCTCTGGAGCCCTCCTTCCTAAACGAAGACAAAAATGTGCGAGCTGGGGGCTAAAAAACTGTGAGCTAGCTCACACTAACTCAGCTTAGGGGGAACACTGCAGGCAACCCCCCCTAGAGAAAGAAGAAGAGTAGGTTTTTATACCCCACGTTTCTCTATTCTGGGGAGTCTCAAAGCAGTTTACAATCGTCTTTCCTTTTCTCTCCCCACAACAGGCACCTTGTGAGGTAGCTGGGGCTGAGAGAGGCCTAGGAAAGCTGTGACTGGCCCAAGCTCACCCAGCAGGCTTCATGTGGATGGGTGGGGAACCAAACCCGGTTCTCCAGAGAAGAGGCCACTGCTCGGAACCGCTACACCACACTGGCTCTCCCTAGTGTTGTAGAGGTAGAGGAACTAGAGATCAAATTGCCAACATTCGCTGGATTATGGAGAAAGCAAGAGAGTACCAGAAAAATATCTACTTCTGCTTCATTGACTATGCTAAAGCTTTTGACTGTGTGGATCACAACAAACTATGGCAGGTCCTTAAAGAGATGGGAGTACCAGACCACCTCACATGTCTCTTGAGAAACCTGTATAAGGGCCAAGAAGCGACAGTTAGAACCGGATACGGAACAACTGATTGGTTCAGCATAGGAAAAGGAGTACAACAAGGATGTATATTGTCACCTTGCTTATTTAATATATATGCAGAGTACATCATGCGAAATGCTGGCCTGGATGAATCACAAGCGGGAATTAAGATTGCTGGGGAAAAGATCAACAACCTCAGATATGCAGATGATACCACTCTAATGGCTGAAAGTGAAAAGGATCTAAAGAGCCTCTTGCTCAGAGTAAAAGAGGAGAGCGCAAAAGTGGGCTTGAAGCTCAACATCAAAAAAACTAAGATCATGGCATCCGGCCCCATCACTCCTTGGCAAATAGAAGGGGAAGTCGTGGAAGTAGTGACAGACTTCACGTTCCTGGGATCCCAGATCACCGCAGACTGTGACTGCAGCCATGAAATTAAAAGACGCCTGCTCCTTGGGAGGAAAGCGATGGCGAACCTAAACAGCATGATAAAAAGTAGAGACATCACCCTGCCAACAAAAGTCCGCATGGTCAAAGCAATGGTATTCCCAGTAGTCATGTATGGCTGTGAGAGTTGGACTATAAGGAAGGCCGAGCGCCGAAGAATAGATTCTTTTGAACTATGGTGCTGGAGAAGACTCTTGAGAGTCCCTTGGACTGCAAGAAGAACAAATCAGTCAATCCTCAAAGAAATCAACCCTGACTGTTCCCTGGAAGGCCAGATAATGAAACTGAAGCTCAAATACTTTGGCCACCAAATGAGAAGGGAGCACTCACTGGAGCTTTCTTCTCAGCATATTCAGGAAATATGCTTCAATTAACAGGAAAACAATTAGACCAAATAGTTAACCAAAAATTGACAACTTTCTTCTTTTTCTTCTTCATCTTCTTCTTGAGCATATTCTGAACATATTCAGGAAATACATGATATTTTATACATGGACTGACATCATCAAGAAAACAATATTCAAACAGCATAATTGGTTACAAAAGACAGTGATAATTTGAGTAATAATCCTCTGATTGGCCAGATATAAAGAAACATATATCTATGTCAAACTAAGTGTTTACTTAACCTAACCTAAATGATAATGGGCAAGGAATCTGCATATCCCAAACAAAACTATTCATTACTGATATGAGACTAAAATCTTATCTGACCCAGACATTGAAAGGTTTGCCCTAAAAACTACAGAATCATGAACTTTGTACCTATTATGTTGTCTGCTAACAATATCAGACCTACAAGAGGAAAGCTTTCTATATAACAGGCCTTTCTAACATCCTAATAAAATATTACTTTAAAGAATAAATCTATAAAAACCAGAGAAATATGAATATGAACAATCAAGAAGGAAAAAACCTATATATGAAAATCTTTATATTCCCATTCATACTACACTAGCATAACATGGAGAGTCACCACCAACAATAAACCATCTAACAAAGACACAAGCCCAGGAACTCAGCCCTGAATGAAAGGTGAGTGCTAACTCTGCCCCGTGTCTATTCAAGCAATACTGTTACAAACTCTAATAATAGGCTTATTTCACTTGTATGTACTCCACCATGATTTATGTCATCACCTGCCAACAATGCCCTTGACGTATGCCATCACTTGCCAACAATGCCCTTATGCTGTTCGTCCTACCTAAATCGGGTGATAATTCACCTAAAAAACCCTGAAAGAATTCGGCATCTACGGGGGAAACGCTTCAGTCCTCCAGATTGCTGTGCTGCCCATCTCAAAGTCATTGCCTTTCAGTAAAAGGACTCCAAAGGCAAGCGCTGAAATGAAACTGCTGAGGTGGAATTTATTAGAGAAATCCATTCTATTTGGATTCCAACCTAATTGGATGGTATCTTCCAATCCAGTGAACATTCTTTCCCAGCTTTCAGGTGGGAAATTAGTATAACCCCCCCCACACACACACAAAAAGAGGAATTATTGAAATCAAAAGTTAGTAACTCTATCTTCATCAGCTTCCTGAACCTGGAAGGAGTGAAAAGAATCCGATAATGAGAGCGCTGGAATAATTCCAGTCCAGCACACTACAAGCTGCCCATCGCCTTGTTACCTGCAACAGGAACACAGCCATCTACTTTGCAATCGAACAAGGCTACCCACGACCAATGGAAAAGGTTCCGTATGCTTTGGTGACACCGAGGTATTTAAAGCTCTGACATGGATGGCCCAGGCTACTCCAATCTCATCAGGTTCCAGAAGCTAAGCACGGTTGGCTCTAGTTAGTACACAGATGGGAAGAAGAAGAAGAAGAAGAAGAAGAAGAAGAAGAAGAAGAAGAAGAAGAAGAAGAAGAAGAAGAAGAAGAAGAGGAGGAGACTGGATTTATACCCTGCCCTTCACTACCTAAAGGTGTCTCAGAGCGGCTTACAAACTCCTTTCCCTTCCCCTCCCCACAACAGACACCCTGTGAGGTAGGTAGGGCTGAGAGAGCTCTGACAGAAACGGCTCTTGAGAGAAGAGGAGATTGGATATATACCCGGCCCTTCACTACCCGAAGGAGTCTCAGAGTGGCTGACAGACTCCTTTCCCTTCCCCTCCCCACAACAGACACCCTGTGAGGTAGGTGGGGCTGAGAGAGCTCTTGACAGAAACTGCTCTTTTTCAAGGACAGCTCTTATCAGAACCATGGCTTGCCCAAGGTCATCCAGCAGGTGCGAGTGGAGGAGTGGGGAATCAAACCCGGTTCTCCCAGATTAGAGTGCGCGCACTTAACCACTACACCAAACTGGCTCTCTGAAGAAGTCCAAGCAGGCCCATAGCCAGGATTTTGTAATTTGGGGGGCCTTTGAATAAGTTGGGGGGGGGGGAACCAACATCACAAAATAAAAAAGAATTTTTTAAAAGACTCACTTTTGCAGCATTCACACTCTGCCTGCCTACGCAGGGAAGCAAGTGACGCTTGGGGAAGGGGTGGCGGTGGGGAGTCCTCCAGGTGGCCCAGAGAGTCGGGAGTTCTCTGGGTGGCCCACAGAGCTGGGCGACCTGGGGGCTGGATGGAAGTCAGGGGGCCTTGGTAGGAAGCGCCGTGGTGGGGGGGGGGGGGGGAACCTTGAAAACTTTTTAAATTAAAAAGAAGACCACTACTATTTTTTTTTTTTACGTTTTAAAGGTCTGAGCATGCTCATTGCCCTAAAAATGTTGAAAACAGCTGAGATTAATTTAAAAAAAACCCCGAACAGTAAAGATTTTCAAGATCCAAAATGCTCATAGTGGTCTGGGGAGATTTCCTCCCAGGGTGGAATAATGATCATCTCCATGTTTCTCTCCAACTGTGCAATCATCTACCTGATGAAGTCCTCAAGGCATAGAAGAAGAGGAGATTGGATTTACTCTTTAGCTTGGAGAAACGACGACTGAGGGGTGACATGATTGAGGTTTATAAGATTATGCATGGGAAAGAGCAGGTAGAGAAAGAGGTACTTTTCTCCCTTTCTCACAATACAAGAACTCGTGGGCACTCCATGAAATTGCTGAGCGGTCGGGTTAGAACGGATAAGAGGAAGTACTTCTTCACCCAAAGAGTGATTAACACTTGGAATTCACTGCCACAGGAAGTGGTGGCGGCTACAAGCATGGACGGCTTCAAGAGGGAATTAGATAAGCATATGGAGCAGAGGTCCATCAGTGGCTATTAGCCACAAGGTATAGATAGGGACTCTGGGGCAAGTGATGCTCTGTCATCTTGGTGCTTGGGGGGGGTCAACAGTGGGAGGGCTTCTAATGTCCTGGCCCCACTGGTGGACCTCCTGATGGCACTGGTATTTCTGGCCACTGTGGGATACAGAGTGTTGGACTGGATGGGCCTTTGGCCTGATCCAACATTGGCATCTCTTATGTTCTTATGTTCTAGGTTGGCAGGAGCTGGAGCTAGAGACGGGAGCTCACTCCATCATGTGGCAACCCGGGTCTTGAACTGCTGAACTACTGACATTCCACAGCCTGCAGTTCAGCGTCTTAACCACTTGAGCCACTGCAGCTCCTCACTCAAATTGGGATTTAAAAAGTGAAAATACTTCCCCCCCCCTTAATGGATACGGCACTCCAACAAATAGTGCTTTATGTCTTCCACACCCTTCAACCCACAATCAGAAAACCATAGTGTACGACTCCCAACTTCTGTCCCCCATCATAGCCTTAACAAAGTGAAAATTGCTTTTTACAAAAGTTGGGAGAATCTATTCAACTAATCCTTCTGACTTTCCTTAAACTTAACCATAGCAGTTTTTACTTCTGCATCAGTATCACTTCAGTTCAGGGGAGGGGCCGTGGCTCAATGGAAGAGCCTCTGCCTTGCGTGCAGAAGGTCCCAGGTTCACTCCCCAGATTAATAAAGAGCAGATGGTAGGTGATGTGAAAGGCCTCTGCCTGAGACCTGTTGGAAATATGTGTGTGTTGCAAGGTCTAATTCAGTCATTATAGGGTTAATCTGCTTTACCTTGTGTGCTATTGTTTAGACTGACCTGGAAGGGAAACCTGGCTCAGAGCCAATGAAAACAAAGCCTGCAAAATCTAAGTCTGTTTACTCACAATCATTGGTTAATGAATTCAGGTGATTTCCATCTAGGGGTCAAGAAGAAGAAGAATCTCCATTACAGTTGTTGTGAGACTGTGTGGTCGGTCTGTTTGTAGCTCTGAAAATGTAGCCTTAGTCTTTGTTATTTTGTAGATTTCCCTGTGAACCCTTCCTTTAGAAATAAAGACGTTTATACAGAAAGAAATGCCTCCTCTCCGGTGAAGCAAAGATCCATTGCAAACTCTGAATATCTAAGTATTTTTGCCTATTTTCCCAAGACCCTGCACAGAGCCACCGCCAGTCTCAATAGACAGTATCGACCTCGGTGGACCAACGATCTGCTTCACTGTATGGCAGCTTCATGTGTGTTTCATGTGTACGTTCTTTGTTTGGTTACGTGAAGACAGTATAAGCTAGGGTTGACACCTCCAGGCTGGGAAATACCTGGAGACTTTGGGGGTGGAGCCTGGGGAGGGCAGGGCTTGGGAAGATGAGGGACCTCAGTGGAGTATGTCATAGAATCCGCCTTCCAAAGTGGCCATTTTCTCCAGGTGAACTGATGGATATCTGCCACCTGGAGAGTTCAGTTGTAATCCCAAGTGATCTCCAGCCATCATCTGGAGGTTGTCAACACGAGTATAGAGCAGGTACCACTGGAAAGACCGTTGGAGAGGAGTGCAAGAAAAATTAAAGTTTCATTTGTGATAGCTCCTCCAACTGTGGTGGGCAATAGTTCCTCCAACTGTGCAATCATCTACCTGATGGAGTCCTCAAGCCACAGAAGAAGAGGAAAATTGGATTTATACCCCACCCTTCACTACCCAATGGAGTCTCAGAGCGGCTTAAAACCTCCTTTCTCTTCCACAACAGACATTCTGTGAGGTAGGTGGGGCTGAGAGAATTCTCTTGAGAACTGCTCGTGAGAACAGCTCTGAAAGGACTTGTGACTGACCCAAGGTCACACCAGTGGCTGTATGTTAAGGAGCGGGGAATCAAACCCGGTTCTCCCAGATTAGAGTACACTGCTCTTAACCACTACACCAAACTGGCTGTGATGGCCCAGCCCCATGAGGGGTCATCACATGATGGCCATGAGCATGCGAACTAGGCCTCAACCCTTTACCTTCAGGGCGAATGCCAACTCTACTTTGAGGAGTGATGGAGCCCATCTGTTCTCGATCCAGACAAGTTCTCTCTCTGTCCAACAGATCTCAGCAGTACGAAACTGTTGTGCGGCAGCTTACCCGCCTATCAGCCTACTGTTATTTTTAAAGGAGTTATGTAACACACTCATTACAATTAAATGTGGGCTGAAAAGCTGCAGACAAGTTCCTGCGCTCTAGAGAGAGCTTTTACATTGCTCAGGAACAGGGAAAAAACATCTCGCCGATTCTTGAGGAAAGATAAAAACCTTAACATTTAAAACAAAATCCTCTGGCTTTCACATAGAAAGCTGTCGGCTGGAGATAAATATTCTTCATCGACACTAGTGTTGTTGTTGTTCAGTCGCACAGTCGAGTCCGACTCTTCGCGACCCCATGGACCAGCTCCCGCCAGGCCTTCCGGTCTTCCGCCGTCCTCTGAAGTTGGCTCAACTTCATGTTCATTGCATCTATGACACTGTCTAACCATCTCACCCTTTGCCGTCCCCTTCTTCTTTGACCTTCAATCTTTCCCAGCATCAGGGTCTTCTCCAGTGAGTGCTCCCTTCTCATTGGGTGGCCAAAGTAGTTGAGCTTCAGCTTCAGTATCTGGCCTTCCAGGCAACAGTCAGGGTTGATTTTTTTTAGGATGGACTGATTTGATCTCCTTGCAGTCCAAGGGACTCTCAAGAGTCTTCTCCAGCACTATAAAACCTGACTCCATTCTTGGGGTTCTCATGGAAAATGACTATCCTCACACTTCTGGGCCATAACTACATTGGTGAATAGCGTGTCATAATTGAATATAGGTTGGACTGTCTTTACAGGGTTGCCAGGCAGTGCCTCGCAATGGGTGGGAGGGTTGTTGGGGGCAGCATCCCAGGAGAAAAGTTAAGAAGAAAAAATAAGGCCTCATCTACTTGCAGGAAGTTCTCACCATAGAGTTCCCAGAGATTCCTAGAGCCACCCGGAAGTGACAAAGGGTAGCTCTAGGAATCACTGGGGAGTCTAAAGTGAAACCAGAAGTTTCTACCATTCTGGTGGAAGTGGGTGGGGGATTTCTGGGAACCTTGTCTGGCAACCCCAGAAGGTTTTGGGGATGGAGACTCATGGAACAGTGTTTAGAGACATGGTGACATCATTTCTGGGCATGTAAATGGGCTTAGGAGGAATGTGAAGGGGGCACATCTCCTAGGAGCTGCCATAACTCCAAGTGAAGGGAGAGAAGGAAAGGGGGGGGGAGAGAGAGAGAGCGCTACTACAGGGCTGCCATAAGTCAGCTGTGACTTGATGGCCCTTTCCGGCACCATTGATTCATTAACCAAGACAATAGTTATCTCTGTATCAGATGAAGAAATGAAGTTGAGATTTTGAGACAGCTATAGGTTTAAATCACTGGTCCTGCCAGGCCACACACAGGCCACAGGGCTCTTTTTGTAGAAAAAGCCCAGCAGGAACTCATTAGCATAATAGGCCACACCAAACTGCAGAAACTCATTAGCCTATTAGGCCACACCCCCGACAGCACAGCTCATTAGCATATTAGGCCGCACTCCCATGTTACCAGAAGAGTGGTCATCCACTGCAGAAACTCATTAGCCTATTAGGCCACACCCCCGACAGCACAGCTCATTAGCATATTAGGCCGCACCCCCATGTTACCAGAAGTGTGGTCATCCAGCCACACCCACCTTTTGCTTCTTATACTGTTTACCTTGTTTGTTGTCAAAACTCAGGGCTTTTTTTGTAGCGGGAACTCCTTTGCATGTTAGGCCACACACCCCGAATGTAGCCAATCCTAATGAGTTCCTGCTGGGCGTGGCCAACTTGGGAGCCAGCCGGAACTCCATTCCTGTGCGTTCCTGCCCAAAAATAGCCCTGGGCCTAAGGATGGTAGTGAGAAGAGCAGATCATTTTTTTTAAAAAAGGACACAATTATGGTCGATTCATTATGCCAAGACTGACAGTTTGATCACCTCTCAGAGATGTTTTGATTCTACCGGTCTGTAACTCTGTGGTAGTTCTTGGCCTCCATTTATTTTACAGCTTTGCCAAATTTTCTGTGAAATACAAGACCCCGTAGAATAGGACCTTGATACAGCCTGGCTTTAATCGATTGATCATTCCCAATACACAAGTTCCATTTGTTTCAATCAGAAAATTAAGCATGCACTTGAAACTCTATCACTGAAATCAAAATGACTTAAAAGGGCGTAACGTTGACTAAATCATGAGTGAGTGGTGGGATTGGAAGGGAGGAGAATACCATAATGCGTGAATCCACTTGTCCATAAAAATCTTTTAACATGGGCTCTTCTCCAGTTTGGTGTAGTGGTTAAGTGCGCGGACTCTAATCTGGGAGAACCGGATTTGATTCCCCACTCCTCCACTTGCACCTGCTGGATGACCTTGGGCAAGCCATAGTTCTGTCAGAGCTGTTCTTGAAAAAGTGCAGTTTCTGTCAGAGCTCTCTCAGCCCCACCTACCTCCCAGGGTGTCTGTTGTGGGGAGGGGAAGGGAAAGGAGTTTGTAAGCTGCTCTAAGACGCCCTTGGGTAGTGAAAGGTGGGGTATAAATCCAGCCTCCTCCTCCTCCTCCTCCTCCTCCTCCTCCTCCTCTTCTTCTTCTTCTTCCTTTAGAGGTTAGGTGGGCAGCTACAGGAGAAAGGGCCTTATTAGTGTTGGTTCCACAGGGCAGTCATTTCTCTCCCACTGAATTCACCTCTGCTGAAATTGCTCCTGTTTTCCCATGCTTTCAATAATATCTAGCCAGGAAGGGATCTGCCATCATTTACAACAATAAACGGTCATTGTATTTTATTGCTGAGTTTGTTGGTTTTTAATTTTCACATTATTGTTCTCCATTGGGTATAAAATATTTAAGGCGCCATCCGGGTTATTTTTGGCAGGAAAATGGTACATAAACAAACAAAAAAGCAGCTCAAAGGACTTGGTTTCCCCACTCTGTCCTCTCTTCCTTTCCCCTCCCTTCTTCCCGCTTTCCTTTAATTCCAGCAGCTCCAAATTGATCATCATAGTCAATTTGATTAACAGTAATGGCCACAAGTTGTTCAGCGTATTATATTGCAATAATGTAATAGGATATATTGTATAATTTTAATTTTTTTTATGGGGAATGAAGAAAGAAACAGAAGATAAATGGTACCAGTAGATAAAAAACCCAACTACTAAAACGTAATTTCTTGCTTGAGCCTTTATTGGTTTCCAGAGCATGTGTGTAAAAAAAAAACCCAACGACAGAAACCGTTGCTTGGCCGACTGCTCTGTTTCTTCCCGGGTTTTTCAAGTTCCATTCAGAATTCCCTGATCTTGCGTCCAAACTGAAGCCAGTGAATGTATGTATTTATAATATTTGAACGCCCACCTTTCTCCTGAGTTGGGTCACAATACTATAAAATTAATCTGACAGCACAAAAATTAATATGACTGTGGGAGGCTACCTGGCAGTGAACTGCCGGATGAACACGCACCTGGTCCCAGCAGCAGGACTCAACTGGATGGAACAGGAACGATGCCCACAGCAACAGGGCAGCTTTGGCTGTCTGCCCTGGTGGTGGTGGAGCTGGTGGTTTGCAGGGCTATTTTTGGGCAGGAACACACAGGAACGGAGTTCCGGCTGGCTCCCAAGCTGGCTCCCAAGTTGGCCAGGTAAGCAGCCAGGTAAGTTGCAGTGGGTGTTGCCCTCTGACACACTTCCGGTGATGTCAGATGGTATAGATATACAATGAAATAAATAAAAACATAAGAACATAAGAAGAGCCCTGCTACTAATCAGACCAATAGTCCATCTAGTTCAGCATCCTGTCTCACACAGTGGCCAACCGGTTCCTCTGGACAGCCAACAACAGGGCACAGAGGCTGAGGCCTTCATAAGAACATAAGAGGAGCCCTGCTGGATCAGACCAATAGTCCATCTAGTCCACCATCCTGTCTCACACAGTGGCCAACCAGTTCCTCTGGAGGGCCAACTACAAGGTATAGAAGCCGAGAACTTCATAAGAACATTAAGAGGAGCTCTGCGGGATCAGAGCAATAGTCAATCTAGTCCACCATCCTGTCTCACACAGTGGCCAATCAGTTCCTCTGGAGGGCCAACTACAAGGTATAGAAGCCGAGAACTTCATAAGAACATTAAGAGGAGCTCTGCGGGATCAGAGCAATACTCCATCTAGGCCACCATCCTGTCTCACATAGTGGCCAATCAGTTCCTCTGGAGGGCCAACTACAAGGTATAGAAGCCGAGAACTTCATAAGAACATTAAGAGGAGCTCTGCGGGATCAGAGCAATAGTCCATCTAGTCCACCATCCTGTCTCACACAGTGGCCAATCAGTTCCTCTGGAGGGCCAACTACAAGGTATAGAAGCCAAGAACTTCATAAGAACATTAAGAGGAGCTCTGCGGGATCAGAGCAATAGTCCATCTAGTCCACCATCCTGTCTCACACAGTGGCCAATCAGTTCCTCTGGAGGGCCAACTACAAGGTATAGAAGCCGAGAACTTCATAAGAACATTAAGAGGAGCTCTGCGGGATCAGAGCAATAGTCCATCTAGGCCACCATCCTGTCTCACATAGTGGCCAACCAGTTCCTCTGGAGGGTCAACAACTGGGCATAGAGGCCGAGGCCTTCCTCTGATGTTGACTCCTGGCCAGGGCTTCTTTTGTTAAAAAAGCCTAGCAGGAACTCATTAGCATAATAGGCCACACCCAACAGCAGAAACTCATCATCATATTGGATCACACCCCTGACAGCACAGCTCATTAGCATAGTAGGCCACACCCCCGTGTTACCAGAAGTGTGCTCATCCAGCCACACCCACCTTTTGCTTCTTATTCTGTTGACCTTGTTTGTGGTCAAAACCCAGGGCCTTTTTTGTAGCAGGAACTCCTTTGCATGTTAGGCCACACACCCCTAATGTAGCCAATCCTAATGAGTTTCTGCTGTTGGGTGTGGCCTATTATGCTAATGAGTTCCTGCTGGGCGTGGCCAACTCGGGAGCCAGCCGGAACTCCGTTCCTGTGCGTTCCTGCCCAAAAATAGCCCTGCTCCTGGCTCTGCGCTTAGTGCCTTTGAATTTGGAGGTTACACTCAGTCACCATGACTAGTAGCCATTGATAGACTTATCCTTCATGAGTCTATCTAATCCCTTTTGAAAGCTGTCTTTTCCTGTGGCCATCACTGCATCCTCCAGCATCTGAAGAAGTCAGCAGTGACTCAGGAAAGCTCCTCCCCTGCCACAAATTTTGTTAGTCTTTAAGGTGCTAGTGGACTCTTGCTCTTTTCTACTGCTGCAGACAGACTACAACGGCTAGCCATTCTGATTGATCTTTTCTGCCACATTTTAATCACGCTCCGTGTAAAACAGTATTTCCTTTTGTCCATCCAAAACCTACTGCCCGTCAGCTTTGTTGGATGCCCTTGAGTTCTAGTCTTTTGGGAGAGGGTGTTTCCAGTGAGGGATAACTTGGGGAAGGGGTTCCAGTTAGGGATATGAAGACCCCCTGGAAAGGTTTCCTGTCAAAACCCAGAATCCTCAGATTCCCTTAGACATTCTACCAGAGCGGGCACTTGCCTCTTCCGTTTAGGTGAAATTCGCTGGTGATCCTATCCTGTGAAGCATGGAGTGATGCTCCTTGAAAAATACCAATGCATGCATCACCTGAATTTCACGCCCCATCAGTTTCACATGCATAGTGGAATAACACACAGGAAGAATCCTGCGTTCTTTAAAAAACAAATCAAGCACGTCCACGTTCCTGTATTTTTCTCCTTTCTTTTTGGTGAAGAAGTGCTAAAATGTCCATACTCCTTTGACGTTTGGTCCTCTTTCTTTCTTTCTTTCTTTCTTTCTTTCTTTCTCTTTCTTCCTTCCTTCCTTCCCACCCTCCCTCTCTCTTTCTCCCTCTCCTTCCTTCCTCCCCTCCTTTCTCTCTCTCCTTCCTTCCTCCCCTCTCTCTCTTTCCATCTTTCTTTCTTATCTCTCTTTATCTTCTCACACCATCCTGCCTTCTTTCTGTCTTATCTATCTACTTCCGTCTTCCTATCTTCCTTTCTTTTCTCTCACTCACTTTCTTTTCTCACTTCATCCTGGTCTTCTATCTATCTATCTATCTATCTATCTATCTATCTATCTATCTATCTGTCTGTCTGTCTGTCTGTCTGTCTGTCTGTCTGTCTGTCTGTCTGTCTGTCTGTCTTTTCCCTTCCTTCCTTCCTTCCTTCCTTCCTTCCTTCCTTCCTTCCCTCCCTCCCTCCTTCCTTCCTTCCTTCCTTCCCTCCCTCCTTCCTCCCTCCCTCCCTCCCTCCCTCCCTTTCCCCTCCTATACTTAAGATATTCGATATTTCCAAAAAGCTCTTCTCAATGATAACCTACTGATCCGCTCACCTGGGGAACCTGCTTAAGGTGACAGAGATGTTTACCCGTCATCCTGATTGTGCCTTTCAGGTCAACACATCCATTAACCACTCGCGGCTTGGAAAAAAGAGCTACCTTTCCAACGCTCTGGGATGGTATTTTATGGGACCGACACAAGGGCTGTCGTCCTACCCCGGATGAGCCAGCACCACTGTGGGAAAGGGCGTAGCTCAGTACACACGCTTTTTGTGCATAGAGGTTTGGGAGTGGAGCCTGGGGAGGACAGGGGAATCTCAATAGGGTACAATGCCACATAGAGTCCACCTGCCAAAGCATGCATTTTCTCCAGGAGAACTGATCTCTGCAGCCTGGAGATGAACTGCAAATCCAGGGGGTCCACAGGTCTCCTCTGGAGGCTGGCATGCCCCAGTTGCCAACCTCCAGGTGGGGCCTGGAGATTACCTGGAATCACAACTGATCTGCAGACTACAGAATATCACTTCCCCTGGAGAAAATGGCTGCTTTTAAGGGTGGACTCCCTCCTGAGCCCCCTCCCCTCCCCTCCCCAAACCTCACCCTCCCCAGGCTCCACCTTCAAGTCTCCAGGAATGTCCCAGTCTAGAGGTGGCAACCCGGCTGGCATGTGCTCTCCCGCTAGCTCACAAGCTCTCCCAGCACCCGTGCTTACAGCCAGCTGCACTGCCAGCAGCCCTTTTCCGGACAGCGCCATCTACTCACCTTTCCATGTTCAGCTGGGAGTACAGGTGGCATTGAGTGAGTGGTTGTGCATAGGCAGCAGGGGCGGAGTCAGTGGCCGCTGGCCTTTCCCAAAGTCTTCGCTTCCAGCGGCTGCCCCAGATAAGGTCAGACGCTGGCCCATATCTCCACAGTCAGGGCTCGGACCTTCGAGGGCTCGGACCTTCAAGGAAGGCTTCCAGGGTAGAAGCCTTAAACACCAAAAGCCCAGCTGCGTGTGTTGATTTAACACTCAGTTCCACTGAATTCAGTGGCACTTACTCCCAAGGGTGCACAGGATGGAAGATTCTGCATGGGCAGGGCTATTTTGGGGCAGGAACACACAGGAACGGAGTTCCGGCTGGCTCCTGAGTTGGCCACGCCCAGCAGGAACTCATTAGCATGACAGGCCACACCCAACAGCAGAAACTCACTAGGATTGGCTACATTAGGGGTGTGTGGCCTAAAATGCAAAGGAGTTCCTGCTACAAAAAAAGGCCCTGGGTTTTGACAACAAACAAGGTAAACAGAATAAGCAGCAAAAGGTGGGTGTGGCTGGATAACCACACTTCTGGTAACACGGGGGTGTGGCCTAATATGCTAATGAGTGGTGCTGTCAAGGGTATGGTCTATTATGCTAATGAGTTCGTGCCATTGGGTGTGGCCTATTATGCTAATGAGTTCCTGCTGGGCTTTTTCTACAAAAAAGCCCTGTGCATGGGGCCTTTCGTGGCAGAAGGAACTATGAAACAGTAGGACCGGCTCAAACCAGTAGAACGACAGAGTTATCATTTCCCCCTTGATAACTTCCTGTGTTCCTCTCCTGGCCGCAGTAGCGCTTAGACCAAACACCAAAACTCTCCCTTTCTGCTTTGTTTCTCTCCGAACAGGCTGTTCACATTCTTTGGAAATACTTTTTGCGTCTATGTGCATCTGAAGCCGTCTTGTGCCAAGCCTCACAGTCGGTCTCTCTCTGGCCCAGTACTGTCAGCTCTGAGTAGCGACGGTTCTCCAAGGCCCCACGCAAAGCTTGTTTCTTCCCCCCCAGCATGGAGGTCCATGCCCTCTGCGTTGCCAGGGGTTGAAACTCGGGTGAGCATGACAGACAGCCGGCCCCTTCTCTCTTGCAAATGGGGAAGCCACAAGGAAGCTGAAGAATCCACTGTGAAAAATATTAACAACTGGGGCGATGCTTTCAGATGTTCAGTGCTTCATGTACCTACATTATATCTTTTGCAATCACAGAACAGCCCTGTGAGGTGGGACAGTATCAGGTCATTATTATTCTGCCGTTCTGTCAAGGAGTTCACAGAAGTATTTATGACTCTCCCTTCTCCATTATATTCTCACAACAACCCTGTGACGTATGCTGGGAGGAGGAGGAGGAGGAGAAGAAGAAGAGGAGGAGAAAGAAGAAGAATAATGGAATCAGAGAACTGGAAGGGACCTCCAGGGTCATCTAGTCCAACCCCCTGCACTATGCAGGAAATTCACAAATACTTCCCCCTCCACACCCGCAGTGACCGCTGTTCCATGCCCAGAAGATGACAAAAAAAAAACCCTCCAGGATTGCTTCCAGACCCCAAAGTGGCAATCAGCATTTCCCACAGCATGTAAAAAAGGGCCACAAGAACTAAGCACTGAGGCAACCCGTCCTGCCCTCCCTCTCACGATCTGCCTAAGTTCACAGAATCCACCTTCCTGTCAGATGGCCATCTAGCCTGTGTTTGAAAACCTCCAAAGGAGGAGGGCCCACCAACTCCTGAGGAAGCCTGTTCCACTGAGGAACTGCTCAGACTGTCAGGAAGTTCTTCATAATGGTTAGCCAAAACCTCTTCTGATTTAATTTCAACCCGTTGGTTCTGGTCCGACCTTCTGGGGCAACAGAAAACAACTCCACACCATCCTCAAGATGGCAGCCCTCCAAGTACTTGAAGATGGTTATCATATCACCTCTCAGTCGTCTCCTCTCCAGGCTAAACATACCCAGCTCCTTCAACCTTTCCTCACAGGACTTGGTCTCCAGACCCCTCACCATTTTCGTTGCTCTCCTCTGGACACATTCCAGCTTGTCTATATCCTTCTTAAATTGTGGTGCCCCAAACTGAACACAATACTCTAGGTGAGGTCTAACCAGAGCAGAGTAAAGTGGTACCATCACACCTTGTGATCTGAACGCTATGCTTCTGTTGATACAGCCCAAAATCGCATTTGCCTTTTTAGCAAATGGCTTATGTTCTGTGTATGGTCTACTAAGACCCCTAGATCCTTTTTGCACATTCTACTGCCAAGACAAGTCTCCCCCGACCCATAATTATGCATTTGATTTTTCCTGCCTAAATGCAGAACTTTACATTTATCCCCATTGAAATTCATTAAATTTCTTTTAGCCCAGTTTTCCAGCCTGTCAAGATCTTCCTGTATCCTGACTCTGTCTTCTACCGTATTTGCTACCCCTCCCAATGTAGTATCATCTGCAAATTTAATAAGCATTCCCTCTATCCTTCTATCCCTCTATCCCTTCATCCAAATCATTGATAAAGACGTTGAACAAAACAGGTCCCAGGACAGATCCTTTAGGCAATCCACTTGTCACTCCAAGAAGATGAGGAACCATTCACAAGCACTCTTTGGGTGCGATCTGTCAACCAGTTACAGATCCACCTAACAGTCACAAGATCCAAACCACATTTTTCCAATTTGTCAACAAGTATATTATGTGGAACCTTATCAAAAGCCTTACTAAAATCAAGATAAACTATGTCTACAGCATTCCCCTGCTCCAGCAAGGTAGTAACTTTCTAAAAAAAAAGAGATAAGGTTAGTCTGACATTACTTGTTCTTGAGAAACCCATGTTGGCTTTTAGTAATTACAGCCGTCCTTTCTAAATGCTCAAGGACTGTCTGTTTGATTATTTGTTCTAAAACTTTCCCAGGTATAGACATCAAGCTGATGGCTCGGTAGCTACCTGAAAAGTGGAAAAGTTGAAAAGTTGAAAAGTGGAAAACCAAAACCATTGTTGGGGGAAGACACAAATATAAAAATGAAACAATGTATAGAATATTCACGTGGTTAGCAGTGTTGGTTTGAAGCAGGAGAAGAAACTTTGAGTCCAGTGGCACCTTTAAGACCAACAAAGTTTAATTCTGGGCATAAGCTCTCATGTGATTATAGAGCCAATTTGGAGTAGTGGTTAGGAGCGCGGACTCAAATCCGGGAGGACTGGGTTTGATTCCCTACTTCTCCACTTGCACCTGCTGGATGACCTTGGGCAAGCCATAGTTCTGTCAGAGCTTTTCCTAAAAAAGAGCAGTTTCTGTCAGAGCTCTCTCAGTCCCACCTACCTCACAGGGTGTCTGTTGTGGGGAGGGGAAGGGAAAAGAGATTGTAATGTCGAAACAGTGTGCAGCTGCAATAAAAAAGGCCAGTGCTATGCTGGGGATTATTAGGAAGAGTATTGAAAACAGATCAGCCAATATCATAATGCCCCTATATGCCTCTAGTGGCAGAATACAACGGTTTAAAGCTCTTTGCAATGGTTAGGGACGGAAGGCAGATGTTCACCGTGTGAACGCCGGTAAGTACACCGATTCCAACCGGCACCTATACCGTTGCAAATGCCTCATCTGAACGCACCCAGAGTGTTGGACTGGATGGGCCATGGGCCATGGACCTGATCCAACATTGGCTTCTCTTATCTTATATCCAGAATTAAACTTTGTTGGTGTTAAAGGTGTCGATGTACAGAATATTCTCTCATCCCTAACTGGGAGAAAAAAACAGGAAGATGATGAGGAAGGGGGAGGGGGAATCCCAAGGGCAACCCCCCCCCACCACCATGAAATTCACCACACAGGTTGCGCTTAAAGGGTAAACCCCATATTTTATTTCCTCCACGGGGAAGCCAGCTGCCCGAGATTTACAAACTCCACTGACTCATCCCTCCTCACAGCAGCCAATCATTCCGCGGGTCAAGAAGAAACGGGCTGCTGTGCCAGCCGCTCCCGCTGCCCCGATAATCCATGTCATTCCAGGCATGGCGACACGATGCTCCCTCCCCAGCTGCCATTTCCAGTTACCTTTTATACAGCTGACATAACGTGTCAATGTTGTTGGAAGCAGTGAAACGGTCATGGGGAAGCGGCTGCAAAAGAGAAATAGCAACCGGGCGCTGGATCCTCTAGGAATGATGGGCTGGGGGAAGAGGGATGGTGTCGTTTTCCCACACACAAGGTTGAACTCCCTCCCCTTCGCTTTCCGGATTGTGTGCTCAAAGAAAAGGGGAAGATGCTGTATAAGCGTCAATGACAGGAGACTGGGGAAGAGATAAGTACGCTCCCCCCTCCCCCTCTCAAGAGCTGCTTTCGTTCAAAGCATTACTTACACCCTCCTGCACACATGTTGAAATGTGTGACACACTTTCTGGTATTTCTTCCTGGGAACTAGGGTTGCCAGCCTCCAGGTGGTGGCTGGAGATCTCCCGGAATTACAACCGATATCCGATCTCCAGTCTTAAGAGATCAGTTCCCTTAGGAAAAAAATGACTGCTTCAGAAGGTGGGATCGAAGGCCTTATAGCCCACTGGGGTCCCTCTCCTCCCCAAGCCTTGCCCAGGCCCCACCCCTAAATTCCCAATTAATTTCCAATCCAGACCTGGCAACCATACTTAGGAACCAGTGTTCCCTCTAAGCTGAGTTAGTGCGAGCTAGCTCACAGTTTTTTAGCCTCTGGCTCACACATTTTTGCCTCAGCTCAGGAAGAAGGGCTCCAGAGCAAACTAATTCATGCAGCAGCCAAATCTCCTGCTCACAACTTTAATGTCAATAGCTCACAAAGTAGAATTTTTGCTCACAGGGCTCCATAGTTTAGAGGGAACATTGTTAGGAACCCAGGGTGCGATTTTAAGAAAGACAGTCTTTCTGTACATGGAATTCTACCTCAGAAGAACCTACATTTTTAGATTTTGTGAGGTATAACAACAACAACAACAACAACAACATATTTTCACTGATCCCCCCCCCCGACTGCTTTTTTGTTCATTGTTGGTCATTCTAACATAGTTTTATAGTTGCTTGATGTTGTTATACTTTTTCATGGCTTTTTTTCTTGTTAAGCCTTGAGGCGGTGATTTCCTTCACGTTGAACTTGTTCTGATTTTATTGCTGCCCTTTTGTTTTATACGTTTTAAAAAAATTATTATTATTATTTAATTTGAGTGGGGGTATTCTCTTTACCATTGCTGTGTGCTTCCCCATAAGGTCTTGTTCTGGAGAGGTGGTAAAGAAATCCCGAAACGAATTAAAAAATAACAAACCCACATTTTTTTTTTGGGGGGGGGGCAATTCTGACCTAGTCTCCATTGTAGTGGTAGACTAACTGCTGGACTGGACTACTTCATGCTCAGGTTGGGGCTCGTATCACTGAATGTGTCTATGTAAAAAGAAAATCCTGCACACAGAAAGCTTGCTTGTCAGGAAGAGGTTAAGGTACCTCTTCCACTAGCCTCTAGTCTTGTATGTGGAAGGTAACGTTTGGTGTCGTGGTTAAGTATGCAGACTCTAATCTGGGAGAACCAGGTTTCATTCCCCACTCCTCCACTTGCACCTGGCTGGATGACCTTGGGCAAGCCGTAGTTCTGATAAGAGCTGTTCTTGAAAAAGAGCAGTTTCTGTCAAGAGCTCTCTCAGCCGCACCTACCTCACAGGGTGTCTGTTGTGGGGAGGAGAAGGGAAAGGAGTTTGTAAGCTGCTCTGAGACACCTTTGAGTAGTAAAGGGCGGGGTATAAATCCAATCTCTTCTTCTTCTTCTTCTTTTTTATGGAGAAGAGAAGAGAAGAGAAGAGATTGGATTTGTACCCCACCCTTCACTACCCAAAGGAGTCTTAGATCGATTTATAATCCCTTTCCCTTCCCCTCCTGACAACAGACACCCTGTGAGGTAGGCAGGGCTGAGAGAGCTCTCCCGAGGACTGCCCTTGAGAGAACATCTCCAAGAGAACTTGTGACTGACCCAAGGTCACACCAGCAGCTGCATGAGGAGGAGTGGGGAAATCAAACCCGGTTCTCCCAGATTAGAGGCCGTGCCTCAAGCACTACACCAAATTGGCTCTCTGAACTATGAGACCAACTCACCACTGAGGAGATATAACTCAAAAGTAACTTCATCTCCTCAAAGATGACTGAGATATATCCAACAGCAGGCCTCTGAAGCTTTCCATGAACATCTCACATACAAACACATACAGAGAGCAGGATTGCCAGCTGCAGGTTGGGAAATTCATGGAGATTAGGGGGGTGGAGCCTGGGGAGGGCAAAGTTCGGGGAGGGGAGGGGCCTCAGCAGGGTATAATACCGTTGAGTCCACCCTCCAAAGCCGCCATTTTCTCAAGGGGGAGCTGACCTCTGTTCTCTGGAGATCAACTGTAATTCTGGGAGATCTACAGGTTCCCCCTAGAGGTTGGCAACTCTAACACACAAGGAGGGGAGGATGAGAGGGAGAAAGTTAAATATGCTTACACCCTTCATTGAAGTGAAAAATAATGCTCCCGACTAAGTTATAGCAATTCCTAGGTGGCTGAACCATGAAAGCAAGCAATCGCTATATGTCTTGCTTCCCTATAAACACTTATTTCTCAAATACATGACTGGGGTCATTGGTAGCAATAATGCTGCTGTTATTTAGTCCTCATTAGTTGTGCATATATATGCTTCCGCAGTCACAATTTCACTTGGCACAGACTAATAAAAACGCCATCAACAGTAACGTATGAGATGAACATGTATTAAGTGAAAGCACTGGTCCATTTGACTGGAGGCCACTTTACAACAGAGAGAGGTCTTTCTCAACACCTTAATACCTCAGACTCTGTAACTGGAGATGCCAGGGAATAAACCCGAGACCTTTCACAGGAAAAGCATGTGTTTTCCCCTGGAATCACATACTTTCCCCGAATAGGCTGGTTCATTTGTAATAAGTAATATCAACTGATAACAAAACCTAAGGGCAGTGATTCAGTGGTAGGGAAGAGTGGAAAAGAGACATAGCAGCTTCCTAGTCCATGAACTTTGTAAGAACATACGAGGAGCCCTGCTGGACTAGATCAATGGCCCATCTAATCTATCATCCTAAGAACGTAAGAAGAGCCCCGCTGGGTCAGGCCAGTGGTCCATCTAGTCCAGCATCCTAAGAACATCAGAAAAGCACTGTTGGGTCAGACCAGTGCTCCATCTAGTCCAGCATCCTCAGAACATTAGAAGAGCCCTGTTGCATCAGACCAGTGGTCCATCTAGTCCAGCATCCTAAGAACATTAGAAGAGCCCTGTTGCATCAGACCAGTGGTCCATCTAGTCCAGCATCCTAAAAACATTAGAAGAGCCCTGCTAGATCATACCAGAGGTCCACCTAGTCCAGCATCTGAAGAACACAAGAAGACCCCTGCTGGATCAGACCAGGGGTCCATCTAGTCCAGCCTCCTAAGAACATAAGAGGAGCCCTGCTGGATCAGACCAGGGGTCCATCTAGTCCAGCCTCCTAAGAACATAAGAGGAGCCCTGCTGGATCAGACCAGGGGTCCATCTAGTCCAGCCTCCTAAGAACATAAGAGGAGCCCTGCTGGATCAGACCAGGGGTCCATCTAGTCCAGCCTCCTAAGAACATAAGAGGAGCCCTGCTGGATCAGACCAGGGGTCCATCTAGTCCAGCCTCCTAAGAACATAAGAGGAGCCCTGCTGGATCAGACCAGGGGTCCATCTAGTCCAGCCTCCTAAGAACATAAGAGGAGCCCTGCTGGATCAGACCAGGGGTCCATCTAGTCCAGCCTCCTAAGAACATAAGAGGAGCCCTGCTGGATCAGACCAGGGGTCCATCTAGTCCAGCCTCCTAAGAACATAAGAGGAGCCCTGCTGGATCAGACCAGGGGTCCATCTAGTCCAGCCTCCTAAGAACATAAGAGGAGCCCTGCTGGATCAGACCAGGGGTCCATCTAGTCCAGCCTCCTAAGAACATAAGAGGAGCCCTGCTAGATCATACCAGAGGTCCATCTAGTCCAGCATCCTAAGAAATAAGAAGAGCCCTGCAAGCTCACACCAGTGGTCCATCTAGTCCAGCATCCTGTCTCACCCAGTGATCAACCAGTTACTGTGGCGTTCCAGCAACAGAGCGATAGAGGCCAAGGCCTTCATATGTCATTCACAGCGGAGACAAATATGTGGTTGTACGCACAGAGCTGTGTGTATACCACCGTTCAACGAACCACAGGACTTCTGACTACTGCTACTCACCGCTGTGTTCATGGACACATACTCCCAGCACCGGCATAATAAATTCTGCCAAGACAGCATTACGTTTACCCAAGGTTGAAGACACATCTCCAGACGACGACCCCTCCCCATAAAGAGCAGGTACTTCATTCAGCCCCTCCAAAGCGAAGCCTCTCCGTTCTCAGCCCCCCCTCCGTTTACCTTGAGGCTTCATCAGCTTAGGTGTTTTTGGGGCTGTAAAGCAATGAACTTTCCATCTGCGGCATCGTCAGCTAATTAGCCCTCCTGATTACAGTAATTACTATTGATTCACTCCTGAATGACTTCTTAAGTAGCCAAGTGCAAGTTATGCTTGGAAGTAGAAGACCCACGTATGAATATTAATTCCGTGGTTTCTCTTTGCGGGGAGGGGGGTCACGCAGCCCCCCGGAGATTAACTTGCAATTGTATAGGTTTAAATCTGACAGGAAAGCGGGGAGGGGAACAAAGGCATTCTAATGGCACGACAGATTCTTTATTTCACGAGATAGGGGGAAAGCCTGTTGGTGCATCCCGGAAAGGGCAACTTTGAGAGTGAAAGGAAAAGAGATCACTTTTCCAGCAGTGGAACAAGACTACTGAAGAGATTGGATGTATAGCCTGCCCTTCACTACCTGAAGGAATCTCAGAGTGGCTTACAATCTCCTTTCCCTTCTATTTTGCTATTAGAACCTAAGCATCTCCTCTCTGTAACACAGTGTGGGATTTATGCTTTTGATGGATAAGTTTCAGAGCAAAGATACAGTTCTGGCCCCACTGGTGGACCTCCTGTGGCACCGAGGATTTGGCCACCGTGTGACACAGAGTGTTGGACTGGATGGGCCATTGGCTTGATTGAACATGGCTTCTCTTGTGTTCTTATGTCTGGGACAGTGATGCTGTGTGTTCTTGGTGATTTGGGGGCAACAGTGGGAGGTCTTCTCGTGTTCAGGAAAAACTGGTGGTGGACCTCCTGATGGCACCTGGGTTTTGGCTACCATGCAACACAGAGTGTTGGACAGAATGGGCCACTGGCCTGATCCAACATCGCCTCTTTTATGTTCTTATGTCTGGAGCAGTGATGCTCTGTATTCTTGGGGCTTGGGGGGCAACAATGGACGTTTCTGGAGTTCTGGCCCTGCCGGTGGACCTCCTGATGGCACCTGGGTTTTGGCCACTGTGTGACACAGAGTTTTGGATGGGATGGGCCATTGGGCACATTTAACATGGCTTCTCTTATGTTCTTATATATGGAACACTATTATGTCTGGGCTGTGATGCTCTGTATTCTTGGTGTTTGGGGGGCAACAGTGGGAGGGCTTCTGGAGTTCTGGCCCCACTGGGGGACCTCCTGATGGCACCTGGGTTTTGGCCACTGTGTGACACAGAGTTTTGGATGGGATGGGCCATTGGGCACATTTAACATGGCTTCTCTTATGTTCTTATATATGGAACACTATTATGTCTGGGCTGTGATGCTCTGTATTCTTGGTGTTTGGGGGGCAACAGTGGGAGGGCTTCTGGAGTTCTGGCCCCACTGGGGGACCTCCTGATGGCACCTGGGTTTTGGCCACTGTGTGACAGAGTGTTGGACTGGATGGGCCATTGGGCGGATCCAACATGGCTTCTCGTATGTCCTTATGTTCTCATGACTATTGAGAGCCCTATGGTGTTCATTTGAGAGCACTTCTATACAACTGTCTGTGGCCACTATGTGAAATAGGTTTGCCAGCCTCCAGGTAGGGCCTGGAGATCTGAAATTACAGCTCATCTCCGGGCTACAGAGATCATAAGAACATAAGAGACGCCAATGTTGGATCAGGCCAAAGGCCCATCCCATCCAACACTCTGTGTCACACAGTGGCCAAAAATACCAGGTGCCATCAGGAGGTCCACCAGTGGGGCCAGGACACGAGAAGCCCTCCCACTGTTGTCCTCCCCCCAAGGAACAAGAAACAGAGCATCACTTGCCCCAGAGCCCCTATCTATACCTTGTGGCAAATAGCCACTGATGGACCTCTGCTCCATATGCTTATCTAATTCCCTTTTGAAGCCGTCCATGCTTGTAGCCGCCACCACCTCCTGTGGCAGTGAATTCCATGTGTTAATCACTCTTTGGGTGAAGAAGGACTTCCTCTTATCCGTTCTAACCCGACCGCTCAGCAGTTTCATGGAGTGCCCACGAGTTCTTGTATTGTGAGAAAGGGAGAAAAGTACCTCTTTCTCTACCTGCTCTTTCCCATGCATAATCTTATAAAGCTCAATCATGTCACCCCTCAGTCGTCGTTTCTCCAAGCTAAAGAGCCCTAAGCACCTTAACCTTTCCTCATAGGGAAAGTGTTCCAACCCTTTTATCATTCGAGTTGCCCTTTTCTGCACTTTTTCCAAAGCTATAATATCCTTCTGTGGGATCACTTCTGTGGGAGAAAATGGCTGCTTTGGAGGATGGATTGTATGGCAGTGTGGCCCAGCCTGCAGGTCGGGACCCCAAAGTGGGTCATGAAGCCTCTGGAAATGGGTTGCAGGCCAGCCCTTTCCATTATTTTTTTTTTTCCCTTTTGGAAACCAAAACCAGTCCCTGGAAACCGTAATCTTCCACATCATTATATTAGCTGCTATTTAGTCTTCACTACATACGCATGCTGATTAACTAAAATATGTCCTGATGGTTACTACAGTGAGTTTCTTTTCATCTTAGGAGAGATTAGAGGAAGGGATGGAGACCGAGAGGGAGGTCAAAGGCTGGGAAGTAACTTCCACATGGAAAGTCCGCGTATATCGGACTGGCACTCGCTTGGGGTTCACAGCGGGGGCAGTTGTGCCCATTTGTGTGAGGTTTGCTGGTTTCTTGAGAACATCTGGTTTATCACTTTAGCAAATGGAATACTGCACTAGAGAGCTGCCAAGGTTATAGTTTGCCTAGGGTGCAAAAGACAAAACAAAACAACCCTTCGACCAGCCCTGGATAAGAACATAAGAACATAAGAGAAGTCAATGTTGGATCAGGCCCATGACCCATCCAGTCCAACACTCTGTAACACACAGTGGCCAAAAATACCAGGTGCCATCAGGAGGTCCAGCCAAGACACTAGAAGCCCTCCCACTGTTGCCCTCCCCCCAAGCACCAAGAATACAGAGCATTCCTTGCACCAGACTCAGAGTTCCTACCTATATCTTGTGGCTAATAGCCACTGATGGACCTCTGCTCCAGATGTTTATCCAATTCCCTCTTGAAGCCGTCCATGCTTGTAGCCGCCACCACCTCCTGTGGCAGTGAATCCCATGTGTTAATCACTCTTTGGGTGAAGAAGTACTTCCTTTTATCTGTTCTAACCCAACTGCTCAGCAATTTCATGGAGTGCCCACGAGTTCTCATACTGTGAGAAAGGGAGAAAACTACTTCTTTCTCGACCTGCTCTATCCTATGCATAATCTTGTAAATCTCAATCATGTCACCCTTCAGTTGTCATTTCTCCAAGCTAAGGAGCCCTAAGCGCTTTAACCTTTCTTCATAGGGAAAGTGTTCCAACCCTTTGATCATTCTTGGTCCCCTTTTTTGCACTTTTTACAATGCTATAATATCCTTTTTGAGGTACGGTGACCAAAACTGTACACAGTATTCCAAATGAGGTTGCACCATCGATTTATACAGGGGTACTATGATACGATACCACTCTAATGGCAGAAAGTGAAGAGGACCTAAAGAGCCTCTTGCTCAGGGTACAAGAGGAGAGCGCAAAAGTGGGCTTGAAGCTCAACATCAAAAAAACTAAGATCATGGCATCCGGCCCCATCACTCCTTGGCAAATAGAAGGGGAAGTCGTGGAAGTAGTGACAGACTTCACGTTCCTGGGATCCCAGATCACCACAGACTGTGACTGCAGCCATGAAATTAAAAGACGCCTGCTCCTTGGGAGGAAAGCGATGGCGAACCTAAACAGCATGATAAAAAGTAGAGACATCACCCTGCCAACAAAAGTCCACATGGTCAAAGCAATGGTATTCCCAGTAGTCATGTATGGCTGCGAGAGTTGGACTATAAGGAAGGCCAAGCGCCGAAGAATAGATTCTTTTGAACTATGGTGCTGGAGAAGACTCTTGAGAGTCCCTTGGACTGCAAAAAGATCAAATCAGTCAATCCTAAAAGAAATCAACCCTGACTGTTCCCTGGAAGGCCAGATAATGAAACTGAAGCTCAAATACTTTGGCCACCAAATGAGAAGGGAGCACTCACTGGAAAAGACCCTGATGCTGGGAAAGATTGAAGGTCAAAGAAGACGGGGATGGCAAAGGATGAGATGGTTAGACAGTGTCATAGATGCAATGAACATGAAATTGAGCAAACTTCAGAGGACGGTGGAAGACAGGAAGGCCTGGCGTGATCTGGTCCATGGGGTCGCAAAGAGTCGGACTCGACTGTGCGACTGAACAACAACAACAACTATGATACTGGCTGATTTGTTTTCAATTCCTTTCCTAATAACCCCCAGCATAGTGTTGGCCTTTTTTTATTGCAGTTGCACACTGTCTTGACATTTTCAGTGAGACTCACCATACCAAGTATATTTGGACTTGAGGGTCACCATACCAAAAAGTTGTGAAGCGTGACACTATGGCATTATACCCTGCTGAGGCCCCTCCCTTAACATAAGAACATAAGAGAAGCCAAAGTTCGGTCAGGCAAATGGCCCATCTAGTGCAACACTCTGTCACACAGTGGCCAAAAGTACCAGGTGCCATCAGGAGGTCCAGCAGTGGGGCCAGGACACCAGAAGCCCTCCCACTGTTGCCCCCTCCCAAGCACCAAGAATACAGAGCATCCCTTGCACCAGACTGAGAGTTCCATCTATAAGAACATAAGAGAAGCCAAAGTTGGATCAGGCCAGTGGCCCACTTGATGGGCCAGTGGCCCATCACACACTGGTCAAAAATACCAGGTGCCAGGCTCCACCCACAACATCTCCAGGAATTCCCCAATTCAGAGGAAAATTATTTCCCATTCCAGAGCCATGCAAAATTATTTTCCAAGTGTGAGAGCTTCAGACTTTCGCTGCACATTTGTGTAAAGTACACAATCATTTAACAACCAGTGTTTATTTTCAGAGAGGGACATGTGAGAGAGAGAAAGAACTGAAAGCCTGTCTTGAGAGCACAGATAAGGGACAAGTAGACATGTTCCAATTTGGGGACTGTTGATACATAATCGTGCCAGAAGATAATGGCGCTTGAACTCAGCACAGCCTCGTGTTGTTACAGAAGCCGTGTCATGGCTGAGCAGCTGCTCAAAGAGAGGAGATAAAAACAATACTTAGCATTTATATAGGAGTTTCAGTGTTCAAAACACAATGCTAGGAAAAGTTAATAATAATAATAATAATAATAATAATAATAATAATAATAATAATAATAATAATGACCTAGCCCTGACCTGGATAGCCCAGGCAAGCCCAATCTTGGCACATCTCGGAAGCTAAGCAGGGCCGACCCTTGCAAGTATTCGGATGGGAGGACTCCAAAGAATACCAGGGCTGGGAGGCAGAGGCAGGCATATCAAGCCACTTCTCTGAAAATCCTCCACGCACCAGTAGGCGTCACATAGGGTTGCCGTTCCCCCAATGGGGGCGAGTTTCACCCAATTTCAGGGGCCCCAATTCACCGCCGGCCAGCAGGTTTGCAGGGGGAACCTCACCCCCAAAGAGTCCTCTCCTGCCCGACATCCCCGGCGCAATGATGTCACCCAGAGGTGATGCCATTATGCCAGGCGCATTGTGGGGGTGCACTCTAGCATTTGGGCAAAAACTCTATGGTGACCATAGACTCTCCCCCCCAAAAAAAATGCTAGAGCGTCCCTTCTGATGTGTCCTGCGTCACCTTCTTTTTTTTTTAATAAAGATTTTATTGACTCCCCTAAAAAGGGGAGGAGTTTCGCTTAAAAAGAAAGATAAGGAGGGTATATAGTGGGAGGAAGAGAAAGCTGAGTGATGTATTAACTGTTAGATTAAACTGTTAGTAATGTCCAATCATCAAAGGCTTCTTCTGCGTGTTGTCAAACATCTTTTTTCCATTCCAGTTACTTTCTGTATTAGTATGTTAGTAATGTTCCTTTGAATTTCTGTTAAAAAGTCTCTTCAGGGCACAATCAGAACCGCTTCTTTTGCGTGCTGGTTACTTTTCCACTCTCAGTGACGGGAGGGGCTTCCTCTGTTTTTCTCTCCCTCCGGCTTCTTCCCCTCCTCCTTCGGGTCGCTGTTAACTCTTTCAGTTCCTGTGCTATAAGTCGTCTTCCTTTCATGCCATGCCCGGAGATCTCCAGCTTTGAGAATGGTATTAATTTCAATTTCGCTTTTATCGCTCCCAATCTCTTCGCTGGATTCTCCTCTTTAATTGTTGACTTTTATAAGCGCTCATAAGGCACATTTCGCTGTCACAATTCAAACTTTTCTTTTCCTTCACACTCCCCGTTGGATTCATAGCCATACACAGTCCAAATATTAAACAGCCGGCTCTCACGTTGACACAAACGCCCAGACGGAAGTCCCTCCCTTCGCCTCCGCTTGTCTTTTCCCAGCTCCGACATCTTGTTTTTTTATTTACTTTTAATAAAGTTCTTAAAATGCGCTCCAGAGAGACAAAACCTTTTCTTGCTTATTTTCAGGTATCAAAGGAAAACATCACTATTCGCTCAGTCTATTCCCCCCCTCTTTTCTTTTTTTTTCTTTCTCGCTTATAGAGGATTAACCTCCTCATTTTCCGCCGAAGAGGGGGGGGGGAACGTTCTTAGTTCTTTTTCTCTGTATTTTGACAACTCACAGTTACGCCAGTCTTTTCCATTTTTTTCGGATATTCGCTTCATCACTCGGTGACGCCCGGTGGTTCCGCTAAACCCCGTAGAACGGGGTCGCTCACGCAGCAAGGTCCAAAGGGGCAGGGCATGGCGAGAGTCTCAATCTCCGATCTTTCGACCGAAAGAGAGACTCCCCCCTAGAACGCCCTAAAGCGCCCCGGATCCGAGCTCCTCTCATCTGAGGTGCTCATTCGGGTCTCCGCTTGCGCGGATTCCCTCCTCCACCGCGGGCGGGCAAGGCGCCCTCGGGAGCGACCCGAGGATGCGTCTGCCTTTCGCGGGAGCCAGACCGGAAGCCTGTCCTGCGTCACCTTCTGATGTGTCCTGCGTCACCCAGAGGTGACATCATCGTGGCACATATGCTTTGCACGGTAGTAGACTGGATCCCCCTGTCAGCTGCCAGGAAAGACCCGGCAACCTTAGAGTCACCAGAAGTCACCACGACTTCCAGGCATGGGCGCTCACACACACGTGCAAAAATACAGAAGGCAAGAGGGCTTCCGTTTAGCTTGCCCGCTTTGAATATACCACGCTTAAATTTGATAATTGACGATATGACTTTTGAGAAGCTGTCATTACTACTGTCAATGTACACAACGATGAACAAAGAATAGAAGACACAATTGTTGTGGTGGTCCCGTTCAGAGGAAGCCCTCACGAAACGGAACGATATTCCTGAGAACTTAATCAACGGCAACCTTTTTTTTGGACCACTTTTGCACTGTGCATACGATGTTTTTTGTCTAATACACTGTAATGCGATTTCTATCTGATGTGTAGCGTCCGTTTACAGCTTCTTGGTGCCTTTGTCTGCTGTGAGGATTACCACTGTTCAACAGCTTTATAAGGTAGGTTGGTATTATTATTGTACTCATGCTGCAGATGGGAACTCCGGTTGAGAGAGAATTGCTTGCCTGAGGCTGCCTACAGAGTGACCCTAAGCAGAGTTGAATCCTACTAAGACCAGAGACGTCCAATGACTCACAAGGGAACGGCTCTGCTTAGGATGCTCAAGAGCACAAATCATTCCCTCGCCATGCAATTCTAAGCAGGGTCCCACCTTTCTAGATCCAGTGAAGGGGATTCATTCATACCCCACCTTTATTTATTTATGTAATTAGATTTCTATCCCGCCCTGCCTGACAAGCAGGCTCAAGGCGGCGTACAACAATAATTTACAATAAAAACAGATAAAATTCTAACAATAAAATATAAAGTGCAGATTAAGGTAAAGGTAAAGGTCTCCCTTGCTTGAAAGCCAGTCGAGTCCGACTCTAGGGTTGCGGTGCTCATCTCCGTTTCAAAGCCGAAGAGCCAGCGCTGTCCGAAGACGTATCCGTGGTCATGTGGCCGGCATGACTAAACACCAAGGCGCACGGAACGCTGTTGCCTTCCCACCGAAGCGGTACCTATTTATCTACTTGCAATTTCTTGCTTTCAAACTGCTAGGTTGGCAGGAGCTGGAACTAGAGACGGGAGCTCACTCCGTCATGCGGCAACTCGGGTCTCGAACTGCTGAACTACCGACCTTCCACAGCCTGCAGTTCAGCGTCTTAACCACTTGAGCCACCGCAGCTGCAGATGGCGATCGTTGAAGTTGACCCTGTATGACTAGACCAGTATCCCAAAGAAAGTGCTAGTAATAGATGTTCAGTAGCTCGTTCAGTGGCAGCTCCTAATCGAAAACCTGCTCGAAGAGTTCGGTTTTACAGGCCCTGCGGAACTGTAGAAGGTCCCGCAGGGCCCTGATTGTCCTCCAGGAGCTCGTTCCACCGGTATGGAGCCGCCACTGAGAAGGCCCTAGATCTGGAGATAGCCAGTCTGGCATCCTTGGGGCCAGGGACAATCAGGCGATTTTAAGTCCCCGACCTCAGTGTGGACCCGAAGCAGGCTATGTCATTTCCCTCGCTTCTAATGTTCCCCCTAAGCTATGGAGTCTTGTGAGCAAAAATTCTACTTTGTGAGCTACTGGCATTAAAGTTCTGAGCGAGCGGTTTGGCTGCTGCATAAATTAGTTTGCTCTGGAGCCATCCTTCCTGAGCGAAGACAAAAATCTGTGAGCCGGGGGCTAAAAAACTGTGAGCTGGCTCACACTAACTCAGCTTAGAGGGAACACTGCGTCGCTTCCATTTTATCCTCACAACGACCAATGCTCCCTCTTCTTCAGGGTGAACGTTCCCAGTTCCTGCAGCCTTTCTTCTGCTCTCTTCTGCTCTGAGGTTTCTAAGTCCTTCCTCTAAAATAGCCTCCGGAACGGGACATGATACTCCAAGTGGAGTCACAAGCACTGCTCCCTCTAAGCTGTGGAGTCTTGTGAGCCAAAATTCTACTTGGTGAGCGACTGGCATTCAAGTTGTGAGCGAGCCACTTGGCCACTGCATAAATTCGTTTGCTCTGGAGCCACAAAAATGTGTGAGCCGGAGGCTAAAGAACGGTGAGCTAGCTCACACTAACTCAGCTTAGAGGGAACGCTGACGACAACCCTGTGAGGTAGGTCAGGCTGAGACTCGGTGTGACTGGCCCAAGGCCACGCAGCAAGCTTCCATGGCAAGGTGGGGATTCAAACCTTCTAGAGCCTAGTCCGACACTCCTTGAACCATTACACCACACGGGCCCTCCATATTGGAAAGAAGAAAGAGCTCTCCATCTTGAGATAAGTAATGGCATTTTTTTAAAAAAAACACACCCAAACCCTGCTGCTGTTCTTCCCAATGGGTTTTGAGTTCACAAATCCATAAAGAAACAGGGATGCAGCAAATGAGTTTCTCTGTTTTTTCCCCTCCCCAAATAAAAATCTCACATTTGCTTCCAGTCTGTGGGTAAGAGTCCCAAAGAAGCAGTGGGGGTTCAGGTTATGGTTGCCAGCTCCAGGTTGGGAAATACCTGGAGATTTGGGGAGTGGAGGAGGATTGAATTTATACCCCACCCTTCACTTGGAGTCTCAGAGCGGCTGACAAACTCCTTTCCATTCCCCTCCCCACAACAGACACCCTGTGAGGTAGGCGGGGCTGAGTGAGCTCTTTCCAGAACTGTCCTCGAGAGAACAGCTCTGACCGAACTATGGCTTGCCCAAGGTCATCCAGCAGATGCAAGCGGAGGAGTGGGGACTCGAACTCGGTTCTCCCAGATTAGAGTCTGCACACTTAACCACTACACCAAACTGGTTGTGTAGTGGAGCCTACACAGGGTGGGGTTTGTGGAGGGGGGGGGACTTCAGTGGGGTATAAAGCCATAGAGTCCACCCTCCAAAGCAGCCACTCTCTTTGGGTGAGCGTTCCCCCGCTTTCCCCCCGGAAATGACCTCTGGTTTTAACTGTTGTTTTGGCAATTGCCTCTGTTGTAGCCGCCCTGAGCCCGTGGGGAGGGCGGGGTACAAATCTAATGAATAAATAAATAAATAAATAAATATAAGTTGAGGAAGAGGCAGGTCAAAGATTACCCAATGAGCTTCACAAATGAGTGGGGATTTCTGTATCGCCATGATCCTCATCTGACACTACCCCATGCTGGTCCCCAACAGCTGGTATCCAGACATCCAACTGCTTTGTACATGGGATATCACGGGATATCAAGGCCAACAGCTATAGATGGACATGTCCTCCATAATGATTTCTCTTCTCTTTTCCCCATAGTCCTCTAATATAAGACCATTCCTCATTCACTGGGATGAGAATTCTTTAAGGAAATGGTGCATTGTGGGAAATATTTTCTTTTGCCAGTCCTACAACCAGCTTCACTGAGTTACCTTGGGCTCTAGTATTATGATAGGGTTGTGAGGCCAAGCCTGGCAACTGGCGGAAGGGCTGGGGGCAGGGACATAGCGGGCAGTGCATCATAGGTGTGATTATATCACTTCCAGGTTTCTCGGGAAGGAAAACCAAAGAACTTCCAGCGATTCCTAGAGCTACCGGCCATCACTTCCGTGTTTCCCCAGGAAGTGATGTAACAGGGCACATTCTGCTGCCATATTTTTTCTCTCTTGCCATTGCCTGGAGTAGCAGTGAACAACAGGAACTCAAGAAGAAAAAAATTTCTCTGTCCACTCTCTCTCTGGAAGTAAAACCAAAGAATTTCCAGTAATTCCTAGAGCTACATGCCATCACTTCCGGTTTGCCCCAGGAAGTGATGTAATTGGGCACACTCTGCTGCCATTTTCCCCCTCTTGCCATTGCCTGGAGTAGCAGCAGGCAACAGGAACTCAAGAAGAAACAAATTACTCAGTCCACTCTCTTTCTCACTCTTTCATTTATAAGATTTGAACGCTGCAGTGGCTCAAGTGGTTAAGACACTGAACTGCAGGCTGTGGAAGGTCAGTAGTTCAGTAGTTCAAGACCCGAGTTGCCACATGACGGAGTGAGCTCCAGTCTCTAGTTCCAGCTCCTGCCAATCTAGCAGTTCGAAAGCAAGAAATTGCAAGTAGATAAATAGGTACCACTTCGATGGGAAGGTAACAGTGTCCCGTGTGCCTTGGTGTTTAGCCATGCCGGCCACATGACCATGGAAATGTCTTCGGACAGCGCTGGCTCTTTGGCTTTGAAACGGAGATGAGCACCGCAACCCTAGAGTCGGACTTGACTGGCTTTCGAGCAAGGGAACCTTTACCTTTTACCCAATAAAACCAACACTTTCCTCTCAACGAAGAAACAAGGAGAAACAAAATCTATGACTGTTTGAACTTCTCTTGCCTAAGTACTGTTGACATAGATTGGAATCATTCAGAAGACTATCGGGGCTTGTATAGACAATGGGAGGTTGTTCCCATTAGCTCGATCAACATATGCACATAGGTTTAAAATAATACGGTTGCCACTGCAAACAACGAACCGCTCTGATTAAAACTTGATTTAAAACCCCACATTTGTAATCATGGCTGATAGCTTCCATTGACTATTATCCAACTGATCAATTTACACTTCAGCGGAAAACAAAAATTACCTCTTAAAGCTTTAGCGTGCATTTAAAACTGTTTCATATCGAGGGAATGTTTGTAATTAAAAGCGACGTGTGGCTTTGACGAATTGAAAGTTGATTAAGGATGGTACCATGACGGAGTTTTGCTTTTAATACAAAAAGTCTCAGTGCTCATTTAAAAAAAAATCCTACACCCCCGAAAAATAGACAGGGTAAAAAAAAAAAACATGCTATTCTAAAATGCACGTTCCAGGAACCCTTGATAATATTAAGCATCTTCTTGACAGAGTGAGATGCGCAAACATTTTGCTATGTGGAAAACAATCCTACCATGTCAGGGTATGATCTGGTTGCCCAGTACACACAATACACATGCAGAGAGTGCAACACAGACCGCACTGCATGCATGTGAGCACACACACACACACACACACAAAACCCCCAAACATCATGGCTGCTGAGCCCAGATTCACCTGTAAGGCACAAAGTTTACAGAATGTTCAGTTCTCGCCAATTGACTCGCCAAGTCCTTGACAGCTGGAAGCTGTGGCTCACCAGGCCTCATGCTAAAGAGGCCGTCCCTTCATTAACTTATGCTTACATCGACTCCGAAAAGTGAACCGTTCCCATGCTCCCCCCCCCCCAGAGAGTCGCGAGGGAACATGAAAACAGCTGCTGTGAAACACACGCTCAAATAAAGAAAAGGAAAGTTGACATTGAAAGAAGCCCTCTCCGAAGGCTCAGGATAGAAGAGAACCTTCAGGCACTTCCTGGGGAGGGTGGAATGGACCTTAAGTACCAATGGAAGGGCACCAATTTGGGGGGGGCTGTCAGGGGGCTGACCGGTCACCACCCTCTGAGGTCAATTTCAAGATGTCTGTGATAGCTCAAGCCCAGCTAAAAGTTAGTTGCGGCCACATTCTGTTGAGGTTTAGTTACGATTCCGCTGTCCCAGTGACTTCAGCATGACTTGAGTTAAACCCATCTTTAATTGGATTGGAGGCATTGATTCTTATGTACAACACCTTAAAGCTTATTTCCCTTACATTAATAACACCCAGAGGAGCAGTAGCCACGTTCTGCTTCAGAACCCTACGAGTTCATCTCCCCCTTTTTGGGTCACATTGTCAGATAAACATTCGGCTTCAAAGGCAACTTCACACAACTGTGATGCCCGTCTTTTCAGCGTCCCTGAAAGAACCGATTCCTACCCCTTTTGCCAAGCAGCACTTTTGATCTGCGATTCCAGCCACTGTTAACCCCCACTGGAATCCACAGCACTGATTCCCTTCATCAACCGTGTGTGTACAAGATTCAGCAATGTTGTTTCAGAACTACCTCACAGTCTAAACCCATGTCATCATCTCTCCCCACCCCGGGTTCAACAATGTACGGACAGAAACATGACGATCTGGTCCAATTCAAGTACAGGGCACCCTGCATCAGACACAACCCAATGCCCCAAAGAAACTTCTGTCGAAAACTGATGCTTCCAACTGCTATTGAATCCTTTAACTTTCTTTTTTATATATAATTTGGCACGACTCGTGTACACAAAACTATCCTTTTGGGTCATCGGAACACACCCAGTCCCATATAACGGATGGGAGAAAGGATCCTTGTATTTTGGAAAGCTTGGACAATCAGATGTCTCTTCCCACAGCTGTATTTTGAGGAGGTCCTCAGCATTATAACTCTAGGCAGGGGCTACCTCGAGAAGTAAGTGGAATATTTATGATCTGTTTATGTTTTCCAAAATAATACAGGGACAGTTATACCTCTCAAATATCCTGACCTATGTTAAAAGCAGCTGTTTGGTTTTTTGAATGCCCAGATCAAAATTGAGCAAACACTTCTGTCAACCAGCAGAGGAAGTTCGAATGATCCAAATTAAGATCGCAACAGATGAACAGTTAGGGCAAACGGAAATGTGGCATTTTACGCCCTAAAACTCGGTCATTGTCCTGAATTTTTTAAAAAAGAAAGTCAGGCAGACAGCTCCATAAGTTTGTTCCCGACCGGCAAAATGGTAAGTTAACCCTTCCTATATCTACCCCTCCACAACCCAAACAGTGGCTGTTGGATGGGTTTTTTTTTTAAAGAGATCAGAAACAACAGAAGCTCACTTCACATCACAGTCTAGAGGAAGGAGATCAGAGGAAATTATAGCGGGTGGGATATATATATATATAAACAAAAACACGCAAACGCACAACTCGTACTACAGCCCAGACATATCTTAAAGTAGCTTGACAACTCCATTGTTCTATCCCCCCATGGCTGGCCGAAAAGATGCATTCACACCCTAGAGTGTCGGCTTGAAAACAGACAAAAGGCTACATTTGTTCTACCCTAGAAAGGTTAGGGTGCCAGTTTGAGCCAAATCCGGGTGCTTGCTCTTCTCCCTCCTCATCCCCCATTTCTGAAAAGCTTCTGTGAATGTCTGATTCTATGCTGCACCCAGGAACATTCAGAATACATTGATCTGCGTTTCTCCCCATTATGTACATTTATCCCCTCCCGCCAAAAAACGTCGAGAGGTCCAATATAGTGTCAGCATGGAAAGCTTCAATGTAGCTTCATCGCAGAAACATAGCTCCGGCGTGTTTACATAACCCAAGTGCACATTAAAGTGGTATTTAGTGCACCGGCTCTACTATGGAGTCTCCCGGTTGCTTTTTTTAACCCGCGCACGTAGTACATGCCCAGTGCATAATAATGAAGGAGGCGAGAGAAGAGCTCCCATGAACATGCTTACAGATTTGGGGAGGAGTTTTTTGGTTTTTCTAATTAATCGTTTCCTGCCTGGTTTTACCCATTTCTGGTTGTGTGCCACTGAAGGTTACAGACTCCTAAATGCCACTGAAACAAGGCAAGATCCCTGTTATTAAAAATAATAACCCCCCCGTCCTCCCTCCCAAAAATCAGGGCAGCGGAAGAGGACTTGATACCAAGTGCACGCGTGGGTCACAATGGGCCCTGGCAACAGGGGGGAAAGCACCCATTCAAAACAAAGGAGGCATCCCACCTACCTTAAAAGAAGCTCTTCATTTCTCATAGTAACAGCAGATTTGGGACAGCGCATGCTTCTCGCACCGATCTTTGAAACAAAAGCTGGTTCAGAAGTGCGCTCAAACATCAATGCCACGGGAGCGAGACTCGCTAATGGCTACTCTTTCTCCTCTCTCGTCTCTCGCCAGATGCTGAGCGGCGGAGCGAGGGGGGGGCCCTGCAGAATCACTGAACAGAAATAATCCTCTCTGACAAGTTATGTTGTCGAGGCATATTTTACATTAATGCACTCGGCTGCCTATAGGGGTGTCTTGTTTGCGTTCCCTCTTCCCTGGCTGGCGTGAGCGTCTTCTTCTCATTATCATTTTATAAAGGACAGGGATGCACGACCCTCCAAAAGAGAGGAAAGATACACACACACACACACACATACAGAAGGGAAAGCAGGGAAGTGCGTCTATTTCTTTGGAGTGCATTCGGGAACTCTCATTTGCATGACTTGACAAGCTGTCAGTTGTTCCTCTAGCATTTTAATGGTTTCGGTTGGCGAGAACTTCTTGAACACTTGAAGGAATGGGGAGGGGGTGAGCTCCCTCCCCGCCCCGTGATGTGGAGAATCACAGCGTGAGATCTTTTTTGCGCTGTGTTCCCTCTGCATTCAAGGCTGAGGGGCTTTAGGGGATCTCCTAGCTTAGATCAAGAAAATGGGAGGAAAAAAAGTTTTCATTTAGGGGCCTAGGGATTTCTTCTAAAAGCTTCCAGTCTCCTGTATTATTTTAACCTCCTTGTTCAATGCAACCTTGTTGTACAGATTGGTGTGTGTGATATACTATTTCTGTCCCCCCCCCCGTAGAAAATGCATCTCGAAATGCCTTCTAACTACGAAAGCAACACAGCTTTTTGTGTGTGTGCATTTTTAGCAGCTCTCCTGCCAACCTAGCCGTTCGAAAGCAAGAAATTCCAAGTAGATAAATAGGTACCACTTCAGTGGGAAGGTAACAGTGTTCCGTGCACCTCGGTGTTTAGTCATGCCGGCTACATGACCACGGAAACGTCTTCAGACAGCGCTGGCTCTTCGGCTTCGAAACGGAGATGAGCACCGCAACCCTAGAGTCGGATTCGACTAGCTTTCAAGCAAGGGAACCTTGACCTTTACCCTTTTCTTAGCTGCTCTGAGCAATCCTCTCTAACTTTTCGACATCCACTTGGCGATCACTGCCCTTACTTGTCCTAAGTGACATTATCGCATAACCAGCCAGGATTTAGCTAGGTAAGGTTATGATGCTCTCCCCACTTGACGTCCCATTGGATGCGAGATCACCCATGTGACTCATCCAAGAAAGAGGATGAAGCAGAAACTGGAAAGGAAAATGATGACAACGCAGAAAGAATGGGGAGAAACTGTGGTCCCGAACGGTAATGGAAAAGGTGAATATTTGCACAACGGTTTTCAGGAGACATTTCGAGCAGACCCAAAACTGGTTAAATTCGAGCCGAAATTGAAATGGGAGAATATCTGGCCCTGTAGTTCTTTACAGGTGCACACGAACACCTGAAGCTGCCTTATACTGAATGAGACCATCGGTCCATCAAATTCAGGATTATCTCCGCAAACTGGCAGTGGCTCTCCAGGGTCTCAGGGAGAGGTCTTTCCCATCACCTGTGACCCAATCTTTTAAACTGGAGATGGCAGGGATTGAACCTGGGACCTCCTGCATGCCAAGCATGTGCTCTACCCTTCAGCCAGAGCCCACCCCTAAATCGATGCAAATTTATGATGCAGGTGTCGGGCTGCAGGACCCCACCTGACTTTCCCAGCTGCAGCGATACAAGTCCCCCATTCTCCTCTGTGCTGACCTCCTTGCTCAAGGTGGAATTTGAAAAACCCAGTGTAGAAGATCCCGCAAAGAAACTTTACTACGGAATGTGTAGGGATCTATAAAGCTCTAATAAATACTTTCACCTCCCTCCTCCTCCTCCTCCTCCTCCTCCTCTTCTTCTTCTTCTTCTCTTCTTCTTCTTCTTCTCCTCCTCC